>NC_057712.1:10954133-10957725 GCF_004010195.1 Chiloscyllium plagiosum | reverse complement strand
GATGCTGCCTGACCTGCTGCGCTTTTCCAGCAACACATTTCCAGCTCTGATCTCCAGCATCTGCAGACCTCACTTTCTTCCCAAAAGGATCACCATGGCCAAAGTTCAGTTACAGAATAACATGGATGAAGTACAATTTGCTTATAGAGAAGAAAAATAAATGATGTAAATGTATTTAGAACAAAATTGATTGCCCCTTGTGATCTGTTTTCTGTTTCAAACTTCTGTTCAGAGAGTGAAGCATCATGCAAGAATGAAAGCAGTGAAGATTACAGGTGGCAAACTACCACAGCTGGCCAATATGCAGAAAGCAATGACACCTGTGCAGAAGGAAGAGTTGGAAAAATAATACGATTTTGCAAAGAGGACGGCCAATGGGACAAAGTGTTTATCAACTGTACAGACAAAGCACTAATCAAATTATTGAATTTGGCCCAGGTAATCTTCAATGTGAAATTTACTTTCCTAACTATGAGGCAATTAGCTGACGCAGCTCTCGGTCTCATTTAAAACTCAGTCTTGTTTGTGGGGCCAAATTCTGTATTTCACATTTATTTTGGGGTATATTTCAACTGAAGTAAGCTAAAATATGTAGAAATTTCAAGTTAGAACAGCTTGAGTTTCTTTTTGCTTTGGTTTAAGAAACATTGCACAGGAAGGCAGCCAGGGCATTGCTTCCTTGTCCCTGAAACTCCAAGACAGCCAGTTGAATTAATTTGGACAGTGAACATGCAAAATTGCACCCAGCTGTGAACCTTCATGAAGGTTCTTAAAATTAAGTCAATCTTTTAGACATATTTTAAAAACTTTTAGATTTTGCTTCATATGCCAAGAAACTGATGCCTTTGCACCAATGTAACTAACAATTGATTCTTTACAGTTTTTCATTTTTCTAAAATAAGGTTACTTGCAAATGGCAGCGTGTGAAAGGTTTCTCTCACATTATCCTTGCTTTGCTTCCACGTCATCTCCAGATCATTTTTCAGGCTGAGGGGTTTCCTCAGAGTTTCACGATCCCTTTCAAGTTTAGCTTGAGGGGGTTATCCATTTAAGATAGAGATGGGAAGGAAACTCTGCAGAATTCCTTACCGCACAGGGCTCTAAGTAAGTATATCCAAAGCTGACGGTGACAGATTTTTAAGTGTTATGGGTATAAAGCAGGAAGGCAGAGTTGAGAGTTTTCAAATCGGCCATTATCTGAATGGGCAGACTCAATGGACCAAATGGCCTACTTCTGTTCTCTCATCTTCTGATCATATGTTGGGTAGAACCTGGACAGAGCCTCTGCACTGGGTGGCCCTTTGGTTGCACCCATATCAGGCTTGAAGGACCTGTAGCCCACCTGAAGCATTGGCAACAGCCTCCAGAAAGTTGATCTTTTTCATCGCCAACCACCACCCCTCCCTGCCTGCTGTTAGCTCCCAACCAGGAGCTAACTTGGGAATCCCAGTTGACCTTCTAAACTCACCATTAATAAGATCTTTAAAGAGTATCATTGCCTGCTCATCTCAGGGCCAACATCAGGAATGAGTTCAGCAGGCTGGTCTACTAGTTAAGTTTATAAGGTTTGGATTCTACATGGCTTCATTCCTGCTACAGACTGAAAGACAGATCCTGATGTGTATCAAAAAGTGTGTCATTGGAAAAGCACAGCCGGTCAGGCAGCATCTGAGGAGCGGGACAGTCGACGTTTTGAGCATGAGCTCTTCATCAGGAAGCGCTCCTGGTGAAGAGTTCATGCTCTTAATGTTGACTCTCCTGCCCCTCGGATGTTGCCTGACCGGCTGTGCTTTTCCAGCGCCACACTTTTCGACTCCGATCTCCAGCATCTGCAATGCTCACTTTCTCCTAGAACCTGATGTGTGTAACACCACAAGATAATAATGGTATCCCAATACGTGTTACTAAAGAACAATTTTCACAAAAATGGATGCAGCTGTGAAAAGGAAAACAGTCATTTAATAAAATTGGAAATTGACTTACTCAGTCGCTGCAAATCCATAATGTAATCGCCAGCAAGGCAGAAACATTCCTATTGTTCTAAAGCTCACCTCAGGAAACACCGTAAGAGACCCTAATAGCAAAAGTCAAAAATTTGGGGCTGAATGTATTTTACCCCAAAGAGTAGTGCAGAATTTATTTTACTTTATTTGGTTTGCGTTGTCTTACAGGAACTGAGCAATGGACGCGATTCAACGTGCCATAAGCTGCCAGAAATATTGCAAAATGTAACTGACTTGATTGACCATCAGAAGAATCTTGCCGATACTTTAGCTGTAATTAAAATTCTGGATACACTTACCTTAGCCACTGAGAGGTCAAATTCTACATTTAATGATAGTGTTATGGCTGTAAGTAACTTTCCTTAGTTTGTAAGAAGATCAAAGCAATTAAAACCATTTTTCATTTTATACATAGGTAAACTGTCTAGAAGGACATGTTCTAAGCTAAAGTGCCTATTTAAGAACGTAGTTGCATCAATATTTTTGTTCAGTGATGAATTATTGTATTTTATTGTATTTTATCATGTAATGAATTCTAGAGGTGAGGTGCAAGTGTTAAAGTTATCATTATGAAAGCTACAAGTGACTTACTGCTGGCAGTCACCTTGAGGGGAAACTTCAAGTTTTTAGGGAGGCATGGTGGCTCAGTGGTTAGCATTGCTACCTCACAGCACCAGGGACCTGTGTTCAATTCCAGCCTCAGGTGACTGTGCAGAGTTTACACGTTCTCCCCGTGTGTGTATGGGTTTCCTCCCACAGTCCAAAGATGTGCAGGTTAGAGTGGATGGGTCATGCTAAATTGCCCATAGTGTCCAAGGATACGTGGGCTTGGTGGGTTAGCCATGGATAATGCAAGATCACAGGGATGGGGTGAGTCAGGGTGGAATGATCTTCGGAAGGGCGGTGTGGACTCAATGGGCCGAATCGCCAGCTTCCACTCTGTATGGAGTCGATGATATCAGACTGACAGTCATAGAGATATACAGCACAGAAACAGAGCCTTCGGTCCATTTGTCCGTGCTGACCAGATATCCCAACCCAATCTAGTCCCACCTGCCAGCACCTGGCCCATATCCCTCCAAACCTGTCCTAATCATATATCCATCCAGATGTCTTTTCAATTTTGCAATTGTACCAGCCTCCACCACTTCCTCTGCCAGCTCATTCCATATACGTACCACCCTCTGTGTGAAAAAGTTGTCTCTTAAGTCTCTTTAATATGTCTCTGATGTCTCTGATCGTGTTTTCCGGGTCCTGGAGGGGGAGGGGGAGCAGCCCGAAGTCGTGGTCCATATTGGCACCAACGACATAGGTAGGAGGAGTGCCGAGGATGTTAGACAGGCTTTCAAGGAGCTAGGTTGGAAGCTCAGAGTTAGAACGAACACAGTTGTTGTCTCTGGTTTGTTACCCGTGCCACATGATCGAGAGTCGAGGAATAGGGAAAGAGAACACTTAAATGCGTGGCTACAGGGATGGTGCAGAAGGGAGGGATTCCGGTTTTTGGATAACTGGGGTCCTTTCTGGGGACGGTGGGACCTCTATAAACAGGATGGTCTACACCTGAAACTGAGGGGCACCAGTATCCTTGG
>NC_057712.1:10939712-10951862 GCF_004010195.1 Chiloscyllium plagiosum | reverse complement strand
TTTTTTTTTGTCTAATTAACAAGATTGTTTGGGTTCACTCCACACCCACTCGACCCACATCACAATGGGGTGTGGCCCAGCACTGGCAGGCGTCAGTTCTGTCTCAGGGCTCATAGTTTTCACAGGTGGGTCTGCTGTTCAGTAAGAGTTTTAAAAGTTTTACTGTTAAACTGTCACTTACTCTGAAAACTAAAGAATTCCGAATTCTGCACACCAGCTGGTCCCGAGGGTTTCGAATAAAGGATTGTGTCCCTGTCATACCGACAACAGGATGGTGGACCAATGACAGGATTGTTGTTGTTTCCCGAACAATATTTCAAAATACAACTCCACTTTCTTCAGGCACATTTTGCAGGTCATCATTTTCAGAAAATACCCTGAGTGTCCCACTTTCCCAATGACCCTTTACCAAAAGACTGTTGTGAGGAATATCTTGATAAATTGTGAAATATATTTGTGGGTGATAAAATCAAGTTGTGGGGAATGTACTTAAAATTTCTGGTGTCTCGTTGTTTTCTAACTTGCCCATCAATTCTCAAAATATTAGATTAGATTAGGTTAGATTACTTTACAGCGCAGTACAGGCCCTTTGGCCCTTGATGTTGCGCCGATCCAAGCCCACCTAACCTATCCTTACCCACTATCCTCCATATACCTATCCAATGCCCGCTTAAATGTCCATAAAGAGGGAGAGTCCACCACTGCTACTGGCAGGGCATTGTTGGACTCTCCCTCTTTATGGGCATTTAAGCGGGCATTGGTTAGGTATATGGAGGATAGTGGGTTAGTATAGGTTAGGTGGGCTTGGATCGGCGCAACATCGAGGGCCAAAGGGCCTGTACTGCGCTGTATTCTTCTATGTTCTATGTTCTAATATCTTTCCCCTCTCACCCTAAACCTATGTCCTCTAGTTCTGGACTCCCCCACCCCAGGGAAAAAATTTTGTCTATTTATCCTATCCATGCCGATCATGATTTCATAAACCTCTATAAGGTCACCCCTCAGCCTCTGACACTCCAGGGAAAACAGCCCGAGCCTATTCAACCTCTCCCTTTAGCTCAAATCCTCCAACCCTGGCAACATCTTTGTAAATCTTTTCTGAACCCTTTCAAGTTTCACAACAGGCATCAAAACCACATTTGACCAAGTGCGGTAACAAAGAGATGAATCAAAACTGAATTCTTCACACACTTAAGATTATGTCGCAGATGTCATTCACTCTTGGAAATCCATCTGATATAGGTTATCATGTTGTGACCTTCATGAGTAAGGGCTGGTTGGGTACAATTAGCACCTTTTTTGTTGCAAACTGCCAAAGGGTTTGTTGTTTGATACGATTCACAAATCATTGAGATGTACAGCCACGTACTTAGGCAACACCCTAATGGTGCTGAACACCAATGGCATTGCGACTAACTAGTTACAGAGTGAAACAGTGATCTTCACCTGCTGCTCAAACCTAGCTTCCAGAGGTAACCTTAGCTATACTAGGTATATTGATCTTTTAAAAACTCATTGATCATCTTAAAAACCTTGTACATTGGAATTGAGCGAAAAACAGTTCAAAATGAACTACAATTTTAAAATGACCACCAAAAATTGAAATAACTCCACAGAGGCTAGTATCCTATCACCAAGTCACCCTGTATTTACATGTGGAAAGTCTTTGACACTGATCCAGCTTCCTCGGAGCCCGCTCTCAGACTGTAAGAAAGTCTGACGTGCCCCTTTTTAATCTTTCAACTCCCTGATTGGACCAGATTTTGATTTGATTTATTTGACTTATTACTGTCACATGTATCTAGGTACAGTAAAAAGTTTTGTTTTGTGTGCAGTACAGGCAGATCATACAACACAAAGTGCATATGGGTAGTAGAACAGAGCGAGAAATAGATGTAGCACCTGTAGAGGAGGTACGCAGACAGCAAAATCAATACTAAATTTAAAATTTGAGAAGTTCATTCAGAATTCTAATACCTGCAAGGAAGAAGCTGTTCTTGAATCTATTCGTTGTGTATATATAAATTTTTAGATCTTCTGACCGATGGAGGAGCGTGGAAGAGAGTGTAACTAGGGTGGGAGGGGCCTTTGATTATGTTGGTTGCTTTCCTGAGGGAAGTATAGATGGAGTCAATGGATGGGAGGCTGGTTTGCGTGATGGACTTGGCTGTGTTCACAACTCTCTGCAGTTTCTTTTCAAATTAACAGCCCCAATCAAGGAACTCATCTTCTATGAAGTCCACCTGGCTGACCTCATTACAATCATTAAATCACTCCCTCTCTGAGTCTGAGGGCACTGACCAGTCCTTTTTCTTGTAGCACCTCCTGGGCTCTTTAGCACTAGGTCAGATTCCTCTGATTCTGCCTCTGATATGGGCGGCATGTAAAGCACAGGCATTCGCTTCTTGCACCTTGGGCAACTCGGGAGAAATTCACTCTCTTCTTCTGGCAGCAGAGGTGTCGATGCGGTGAGATCCACTGTGCCCACCTTAGATTTAGAGAGTTCTTCAACATTTGACAGAGAGGGAGAACCCATAGACTCCGACTGTTCCAAGGAGCGGGGCATATTTTGTTGCCGCACCATTTGCGACTTTACGGCTTTCTTTTGGTCCAGGTGCTTATTCAGGACCGTCGCTCCTACCCGAACTTTATACATGACTGGTCCTGACCTTGTTCCTGATGAAGGGCTCCTGCCCAAAATGTTGATTTTCCTGCACCTCAGATGCTGCCTTACCTGCTGTGCTTTTCCAGCATGACTCTAATCTCCAGCATTTACAGTGCTCACTTTCACCTGACCTCGCACCAACCAAGCCTTTTACCTATGTGGGGCCATTTCTGTGGATCCTACACCAAACTTCATCCTCTCTGTTTCTCTCACTTGGCGGAGTCTGCCATTGGGCACTGGCGTTCCTGATACTTTTCACACCTCACCACCAGGTCCAGGAAGATCGGATTTAACTCGATGCAGAGTTTGCTCCCCATTAGCAACTCTGCTGGAGCTATCCTTGTCTGTTGCATAATCAAATAGGAACCAGGACAGTTTGGTATCTCGTGAGGCTGTCAGCTGTTCCTTTAAGCCTGCCTTCAAAGTTTGACCTACCCTCTCTCCCAGACCATTGGATGATGGATGGTGTGGAGCTGAATGCCAAGTGACTTTAGGAAATATTAAAACTCCCTGCTGGTAAATGGTAACCTGTTATCTGAGACCAACACTTCCAGGAGCCCATGTATTAGAAAAGATGAAAACAGTATTTCCATCATTGTTTCTATGTTTGATGAATGAACATTATGCATGTCCAGCCACTTTGAGGAGGCATCTAAATGACTGAGAAGATTGAGTCCATGAAATGACCTGCTTAATCAATGTGGAACCAAACCCAGGGCACTCTGTGCACTGCCCCACCAATCCAAATAGGTCTCTATCCAGTCCTGGTCACAGGAGATAACTTCTGGCCAACATCTTCATTTTGGAGACCCCTGGATGATGGTGGTGGAGTTCAGCCAGTGTCTGTCCATGACCTTTGCCCGGGACAATCACTCTTGCTCCCCATAATATGCCCGAAACGTCGATTCTCCTGTTCCCTGGATGCTGCCTGACCTGTTGCGCTTTTCCAGCAACACATTTCCAGCTCCCCATAATAATAAACTGTCCTCTACTGTGACCTGGTCTCTCCAGGTCCAAAAGGCTTCAAAAAGTTGAACAGACCTTTGGTTTCCCCCATCACCACCAGCTATTTCAATTTTCCCAGGACCGGATCTTACTGCGTCCAAAGTCTGATATCGTCAGCTGTGACTGGAAGTGAGTCCAGAAAATTTAAAACCCTTATGGACTCTTCCCTGTGCCCAGGAACATGCCCTTCGGCCCTCCAAGCCTGATCCAATCCAAATCTACTGTTTAAACCTGTTGCCCAATTCCTAAGCATCTGTATCCCTCTGCTCCCCACCAACTTATTCGTCCAGACGCATCTTAAATGAATCTACCGTGCCTGCCTCTACCACCTCTCCTGGCAACGCGTTCCAAACACCCACCACTCTCTGTGTGAAGTATTTGCCGCGTGTTTATATTTATGCTCTCCATTAGCCAAAGTCCTGGTTGCATACTCTAATGGGTGCATTCCTCTCCATTGGGCCACCCATGAGCTAATACTTACCCTGATGCTGTATGGGGAGGCATTGCATGTCAATACCAATTCTCACTTGGGACCAACACCTTCGAGGATGATAGCTGTTTCTTCACTCCCTCGAAAGCTATGGCTTGGCTACATGACCATTCCTGAAGAAGGGCTTATGCCCGAAACGTCGATTCTCCTGTTCCCTGGATGCTGCCTGACCTGCTGCACTGTTCCAGCAACACATTTTCAGTACATGACCATTCCCAAGGCTGACCCTTTTTTTAGGATTTGATGGAAAGATGCCAGGATGGAAGCAAGGTTGTGTACGAACTTTCCATAATAACTCACTAGCCCTTTGAAAGACCTCAGCTCTGGTATAGAAGTGAGAATCGGTGCATCTTCAATCACCCTCAATTTATCTTTCAACGGGTTTAACAGGTTTTATCAACACTCTAACCCAAGTAGGTCACTTGAGGTACCTGGAACACACATCTCTCCCTTCTCAGGTGTACGCCCGCCGGGAAGAAATGTCAAAGGACTGTGTACGAGTTCTCTAAGTTCTCCTTATTGGTCTTCCCTGTTATTACAGGTCATCTAGATAAATGGCAATGTTCTTCACTGTCCGCTGGAAAAATTGCACAGGCTGACGTTATCCCAAATGGCAGTCTCGTATATTGACACAAACCCTTCTGGGTATTAATTGTAGCATATTTCTGCGAATCCTCACCTAACTGCAATTAAAGTACGCATGGCACAAGTCCACCTTTGTGAAAGACAGACGCTCGCCAGTTTTGCGTATAAATGCTCTAAGCAAGGGATTTGGTATTTATCCAGCTGCAAAAAACGGTTTTCCATCTGTTTAAAATCTCCACGAAGGCGAACCAACCTGTTGGGCTTCACAATTGGATGACCAGTACTGCCCATTCCGCAAACTGAACAGGTCTGATGATTCCCTCGCTTTCCAGCCTTCTGATTTCTGCCTCTACCTTTGCCTGTAAAGCAAATGGCACTGGGCGGTTCTAGCAGAATCATGGATTTAAGGTGGCTCTTGTTCCTTTGATAGTCTTTCCTGAAAGACTTCCAGGTATTTCATTAGACTTTACTCAGGCAGCCAGTTTTTAATCGGAGCCAATCCAGGGAAATCTCTCTCAACCAATTTCGCCCCATAAAGCTTGGGTCCTGAGCCTTTTACTACAATCAGCTGGTAACTGAACCAGCTGCTTCTCAGAAGAGACCGGAACCAAAGTTGTACCTTAATCTTAACCTTAAGGTTCCCTAGTATATCTTCTCAGTCTAACTGAGGTCTTACACGGTCTTAAGGTTTGGAATCCAGATTGAATTTTGTTAAAGACTGGTTCTGCAATCATTAAAATGACCACACCTGTATTGAGCTTCTTTCAAGCCATGTGCCCGTGCAGCCAGGTGTTTATTTTGATTGGAAGTGATTTGGATATTGCTAAGCAATTTAACTGTTCCAAACCAGGTGGAGATGGACTTCCCAGGGTGTGCACTCCCTGGATACCGGACTGTGAGTTCTCTTACTCGATTTAAGTCTAGTAGGACTCCTTTGTTGTCTTGAGTCCGCATAGTGGCAGCAACTACGGTGGCTTGCTGGCCTGGATCCTGAAGAAGCTTTTAATTTTTTGGCCAAGGTTTGGCTTTGATTTGGGGTTTTGCTGTGGGCTAACCTCTGTTCACGATATGACCTGAGAGAGGTCAAGCAATTGCCTTCATTCAAGTGGCATTCCCCAAACACGGTTGGACTGGTGAGGGTGTCCATTTCCACGGGAATACCCTGTAAATCATATCCTCCACTTACCGCATTTCCCACTGGTAAATCCAGTTGTCGTGCCTGTTTGAAGCTTCAGCTATTACACTCATCCCAAATAATTTCTCAGAAATATAGACTGGAACCAGTATTTCAATGGAGGTTTTTGCAGATACTTGGAAAGAAGCTGAAGTATCCATTGTGTGTGTCTCTCTCTCTCTCCCTCTCTAAAATGTGTCATCACCCAGTCCACATAGAAACACGTATAGAAAAAAGTCATGGAGAAATTGAGAATTTTAATAACTACAATGTTCACGCTGACACCGCATTCAAGAAACCAACTAATCGACATCAGCCTCAGGTTGAAATATTACATCTTAAGGAGGATGAAAGGATTCTAAACAAACTGTACATTATCCTACTTTGTATGGGAGACTATTCCTTGTCTGTGACTGCATTAATAACATTGCTCTTTCTTTAGATTAGATTAGATTACATTACATTACATTACAGTGTGGAAACAGGCCCTTTGGCCCAACAAGTCCACACCGCCCCGCCGAAGCGCAACCCACCCATACCCCTACATTTACCCCTTACCTAACACTACAGGCAATTTAACATGGCCAATTCACCTTACCTGCACATCTTTGGACTGTGGGAGGAAACCGGAGCACCCGGAGGAAACCCACACAGACACGGGGAGAACGTGCAAACTCCACACAGTCACCTGAGGCGGGAATTGAACCTGGGTCTCTGGCGCTGTGAGGCAGCAGTGCTAACCACTGTGCCACCGTGCCGCCCACAAATAAATTAATTGAATAAAATCATGTTAGTTGTCTTATTATTACTGTTGACAATTAACTGGATTTTTTTAAAAGTTGGAGAAAAATATAATTGTTGGAAAAGAATTTACACTTTTGTTGTGAAGGAAGTTGTTTGAACATAGGAGAGAAATTTACTCCTTACCTGGACACAACAAGCTCTAGAGAAAGAGAAAAAAGTGAGTGGAAACAATTGGACCACTTTGCAAAAAAATTACAAGTCAGAATAGGCCAAATGCTCCTTTTCAGTTAGTGTTTCAGGTCCAGTGACCCTTCTTCATAACTTCAGTATCTTTTCAAAGTGAACATAGTTCTTCAGTTCTGAAAAAGGGTCACTGTACCCAAAACATTAACTCTGCTTTCTCTCTACAGATGCTGCCAGACGTGCTGAGTTTCTCCAGCAATTTCTGTGTTTGTTTCTGATTTCTAACATCCGCCGTTATTTTTGACCTTTTCTTTCTGAGCTCTATCATTCTTTGATAGACCATATCATAGAATTATCTGAATATGGAACTAATTGACAATACTATTTGATTCAAAGAGGATGAGTAAAATTGTAATTGGGGTTGCTCCCATGGTGCTTTAGGAGGACTGTCGTG
This sequence comes from Chiloscyllium plagiosum, assembly GCF_004010195.1. Lineage (NCBI taxonomy): Eukaryota > Metazoa > Chordata > Chondrichthyes > Orectolobiformes > Hemiscylliidae > Chiloscyllium > Chiloscyllium plagiosum. Next base: position 10,944,562 of record NC_057712.1, on the reverse strand, counting down.
AAGCAAGGGTTGAATCTTGCTCCTGACAATCCATTGGAGGAACTTTACCCTGCATGTGGCCTTAGGTGCCCACTGTGGAAATGTGATGTGTTGACACAAGTTTAAAAAAGCAAAGATTTCAATCTTTGGCACTGAGAGTCCTACTTTTTTAAAAAAACTTAACATATTTAATGAAAATTGGAATAGTCATACCAGTGATAATCAATCTTGAAATGGTTTAGATGCAGCCAGCATTAACTGGGATTGACTTTTCATTTGAAACATTGCAGTTTTGGTGAAGTAGTGAAGATTTTGTTCTCATTCCCAAGATTTGCCATTCTAATTTGTTAGAGAATATTCCTTGCATAATATTGTTGTGTCACATTTATTTCCTTACAGGATTTCCTCTCAATAGCAAGCAATGCAACACAGGATGAGCAGCAGAACAGAGGAAACAACAACATCTATTCAAGCACATTGATGAGATCGGTTGAAAAATTCACTGAAGCATTTCAATCTCATGAGGAAAACTATGTACTGGATGTTCCAAACATTAAGCTTAAGGGGCAAATGTTTAACACTGTTCCCTCAAAAGGTTATCATGAGAGCTTTTCTGAAAATTATACATCTACAGTAGAGATAGAAAGCAAAAGTTTGAAAGAAAGGGTGAATAATAACTCTTTCAAAATATCAAGCATCCTTTATTTGAACATAGATGAAAGTTTATCTTCAAACTCAGATGATCAGTTTATAAATAGCCTAGTCCAATCAACTACATTGAAAGTTAACAATATAACAGACAGAAAGAACTCCAAAATTACTGTCAAGATGTTTTTCTCTCCAAAATTAGAAAAAGGCAATCTGAAAACTGCAAACTGTGTTTTTTGGGATTATGAGCTCTTTCATGGGAAAGGCGGCTGGTCGAATGAAGGTTGCGAAACGCATGTTACTGAGAAAGGAACAAACTGTACCTGCACACACTTAACATCGTTTGCTGTACTCATGGCTGAAAAGGAAAGATTTATTCCATACCTTGACGAAATCACGTATGCAGGATTGTCTTTTTCCATTGCATCCTTGATATGCTTTATCACTGTTGAAGTTGTTGTGTGGAACACAGTTGTCAAAAGCAATGTCACTCGCTTTCGTCACACTACCCTCATCAATACTGCTATTGCTTTGTTATTTGCCCAATCGTTCTTTCTGGTTGGTTCAATTCAATTTGTTAAAGACAATGAAACGTTGTGTACAATTGCTACAATTTTCAGTCATTTTTTTTTCCTTTCTGTTTTCTTTTGGACATTGGCTCAAAGTCTAACACTTCTGTATCGGCTTATCTTTGTTTTCCATCAGATGAGCAAGTTAGCCTTTATGTCGATTTCTTTTATTCTCGGCTATGTTTGCCCCTTGATAATAGTGATTGCCTCAACGACAAACTTCATCAGCAAAGGCAAATATAAGAGTGAGAGTCATTGTTGGCTAAATGTCAGTCCATTTAGAAACATCACTGCCTTTCACACATTCATCATACCAGCTGGATGCATTATTGGAATCAATATGTTTATCCTGACAGCAGTCATTGTGAAAATAATGAGGCCAGCTGTATCAGAAGGAAAAAACAGAGAGGATAAAAGGACAATTAAGAAAATCATTAAAGCTGTCCTTATTCTGAGTCCAACTTTTGGATTGACTTGGGTCATTGGATTTCTCCTAACTGAGGATGCTCATGAGTTTTTCTATTATGCATTTGTCATTTTAAATTCACTTCAGGTAAAGTACATTTATGGCACAGTATTGTTGTTTTTAAAAATGATAATGGGATGTAATGATATTTAATCATTTCTTTTCCAGGGTTTATTTATTTTACTAACTTCCAGTTTCACAGAGACAAAGGTGAAAACATTTTGAGTTTTGTTTTGTTAATTTAAGCACTTTTGCTTCTTGTATATACAACTAATCTTAAACATTTAATTCTTTTCATTAATTGTAGGTCCGGGTAGCCTTCACAAAGTACTTTAAGTCAATGGTACGTTTTACATTTAAATCTGAAATCACATTATAAGCAGTAAGATACATTAGTTAAATTATTGCTTTGATTTAAAAGAAGGGTGACATTTCTATCAAAATAATGCCATGGAAAATTCTCACATATAGTTTAGAGAAATTATTTAGATTGAAAGGTCTTTGGAAATTAGGGGTGAGCAAAGACAACTTATAGACCATGAATAGGGAAAGCATTTAGTATTAGCTGTTCTCTCCAAAGGAACTGGAATTGACATTTCCTGGAGAGGTACAGATGGAGATCACACAATCTATGGCCGTAATCCAAATATATTTAATGAATATATTCAGGCATATTATGACGTACCTCCAGGTCAGGTAGGGGCTGAGCCCTGAACTTCTAGGACAGAGGCAGGACCACTGCCACATGATTCATTTTGACAGCAAACAGTTATGCATAACCCCTTTGTGAAGCAGAAAGAGCACAGAAAAGCATTCCTAGTCGACTGCATGTCTCAAAATATCAAAGAAGCTTGGAGAAAGCAAATGAAGAAGCCTAGTTACTGGTAACTTTTTACAAGTTGGTTTGGTAGGTGAAGATTCGACAAGCGCCATCTTTTGAGGCTTGCCCCAAACATAAATGTAACCTTTAAGGAAGGAGAAAGGTGTGCATTGCCATAGCACCTAGCAAAAGCTCAGGAGATTCCAAATCATTTTGCAGCCAATTAGCTACTTATGAAGTGTTTCCAGGTTCTAATGCAGGAAACAGTTTGGGCACAACCAGATTTCACAATTAAGTACCAGGTAATGGCCAATTAGCTGGTTTGGAGTGATATTGATTAAGGAATAAATACTGATCAGAAAACCAAGAGACCTCCTTTTATCTCTAAGGGATTTTTGAGCAGATAGGACTTTTGGTGTCAAAGGTCAAATATTGTGTATATGCCCCGTTGCTAGTAGAATGTCAGTGGCAGTGGGCTGTGACCTTTAACGGGCTCTTAACTGGCCTCAATTGGCCTAGGGTGGGTAGACTAACCTTCTCCACCCTGGAGGCAGTTAGGAATATCCATTCCAAATCTTTCTCAACACATTAAATTCCCCTCTGCTCTGACCACTCTCTGGGTAAGGGGTGAAGATGGTGTTAAATCCACCCTATATGCAGTTCAACCAACAAATTTAGACGGTGATTTGGCGCATCAATATTCCAGCTGTATAGGGGATGTTAGATATTTAATAGTACAGGATTTCCTTAGTACTGCACAGCAAGAACAAATCTGTCAGGGTACTGACAAGAATAAGCAAATTGTCTCACTACAGAAAGAGAGACGATGTCAGTCTTGTGTATTACTGATGGCAGAGAAAGTTAATAGTTGACTTGGTCCATTGTACTTAACCATGGTGTAACATTTATGGGTTCTGAAGGAGAGCCATATCAGAAACATTAACTCAGTTTCTCTCTCCACATATGTTGCCAGACTTGCTGAGTTCCTCCAGCATTTTCTGTGTTTGTTTCAGATTTTCATCATTCTGCAGTATTTTGCTTTCATTTGAGAGCAACAATCCTGAACACGTTCACTATTAAATATCCAACATTCCAGCTGGAATATTGATGCACCAAATCACCGTCTAAATTTGTTGGTTGAACCGCATATAGGGTGGATTTAACACCATCTTCACCCCTTACTCAGAGTGGTCAGAGCAGAGGGGAATTTAATGTGTTGAGAAAGATTTGGAATGGACATTCCTAACTGCCTCCAATTAAGCCCAGGGTGGAGAAGGTTAGTCTACCCACCCTAGGCCAATTGAGGCCAGTTAAGAGCCAGTTAAAGGTCACAGCCCACTGCCACTGACATTCTACTAGCAACAGGGCATACACACCACAGGGCTTACTTTATTGAGCCCATTACCTATGTGTTTCTGCAGCTCCTCTCTCCCATTTCCATGCAATACCAGCAGTAACCACCGGTGGGAGTTAAATACTCCAGACCATAATGATTTGGAGATGCCAGTGCTGGACTGGGGTGTACAAAGTTAAAAGTCACACAACACCAGGTTATAGTCCAACAGGTTTAATTGGAAACACACTAGCTTTCAGAGCGCCACTCCTTCTTCAGGTGATAGTGGAGGACACAATTGTAAGGCACAGAATTTATAGCAAGAATTTACAGTGTGATGTAACTGAAATTATACATTGAAAAATACGTTGATTGTCTGTTGAGCTTTTCATCTGTTCAAATACCATGATAGTTTCACTTCTTTCATGTGTAAATCAAAAAACCTTTTTCTAAAAGTTGCATTCTCAGGTTAGCTGTAACAATTGATGTTAGCTAGACAATATGTTGAAGGTGTTAGTCCCCTGTGTTCTCTGTCTATGCCATGATGTTAGATTGATTCTAATCTAAAAAGGGAGATAACAGAGTTTTACATGAATTCATGCTGTTTTTGAGCAAAGTACAATGTAGCTCTGCAAGTACAAATTCACCCCACAAAATATATGTGTGCATGTGGGTCATTGTGTCTGTCTGTGTGTCTGTCTGGGTTGGGGGTTGTGATGTGAGAAAGAGTGTACATGTGTGTGTAGTGAGTGTATGAGTGTCTTAAGTCTGTGAGGGGGTGCGTGTGGGAGTGTGTGTGCGTGTCTGGGGTGGGGGTTGTGAGTGTCTGTGAGAGAGAGTAAATGTGTGTGTGCATGAATGTAGAGTGGTCTAAGTCTCTGAGAGGATGCCTGTGTGAGTGTGGGTGTATGTGTGTCTGTAAGGGTGTGTGTGAGTGTCTGTGTGCATGTCTGTGTATATGTTGTCTATCTTATACGTTGCAGGCAGGGATGCCCAGAGGCATGGTACATTGGGGAAACCGAGCAAAGGCTACGA
>NC_057712.1:10903163-10939555 GCF_004010195.1 Chiloscyllium plagiosum | reverse complement strand
CACTCCCACACTCTCACATGCACCCCCTCACAGACTTAAAACACTCTACACTCACTACACACACATATACATTCTCTCTCACACTCACAACCCCCAACCCAGACAGACACAAAGACCCACATGCACACATGTATTTTGTGGGGTGAATTTGTACTTAGAGTTACATTGTACTTTGCTCAAAAACAGCATGAATTCATGTAAAACTCTGTTATCTCCCTTTTTAGATTAGAATCAATCTAAACATCATGGCATAGACAGAGAACACAGGGGACTAACACCTTCAACATATTGTCTAGCTAACACCAATTGTTACAGCTAACCTGAGAATGCAACTTTTAGAAAAAAGTTTTGTGATTTACACATGAAAGAAGTGAAACATTCATGTATTTGAACAGATGAAAGACTCAACAGACAATCAAGGTATTTTTCAATGTATAATTTCAGTTACATAACACTGTAAATTCTTGCTATAAACTCTGTGCCTTACGATTGTGTCCTCCACTATCACCTGAAGAAGGAGCGGTGCTCCGAAAGCTAGTGTGCTTCCAATTAAACCTGTTGGACTATAACCAGACCATAATGTTTTAGCAAGGAAAGGATTGCAGGGTAGTGATACTGAATGCAAAACTTGGGCCTTGTGGCACTAATGTTTTGGTGCTAGCAGGGGCAAAAGTTTGTATAGTTGTCTCTGCCAGGGCTATCAATTGAGGCATTCAGATAACCCCTGCCAAGGCACTGAGCAGCCAAATCATGGCTTGAAGCTGCAACAGGGAACAGCATAAATAGGATTGGCAGCGCAAAAAGGAGAAGGAAAGAGACATAACATATTGCTTTTCTTTTTCTGCTCTGGATGTAGATAAAGATATTCTATGAATGAGATTACCAACACCACAACTCCAATTCCCATTTACTGACAAAACAGCAGCTACACACGGATTATCAATTGTGCCACTGAGCAGCACAGTGTCAGTCCTGTTCCAATGGTGAAATAAAAGCCAATATAAAACAAGTATTCTAATCCATGTACATGAAAGAAGTCCTGCGATATCACAATCAAATTCTTGTGCATTGTTTTGGGTCCTTTTGTCTTTCCTGGTGACCAACACAGTGCTACTGCAGTGGTTATGGAAAGGTGATGGAAAGCTGTTGAATTTTAGTGAAGGAAACGACTGATGGCTTTGGAGATGACTTTGAGCCACTCTAGGCCGGATACAGACAGCACCACTTTGGAATGTTTGAAAGCAATCTTTCTGACTGATAAACAACAGGAGGGCTACTGAAGTTGTGGTGAGGGGCAGGGGGTGGATGAACACTGTTATCCTGAGAAAGGGGAGCAGTTTTGCATTTGATGGAACCACATTCCACAGGATTGTAATCCTGGAAATCTGTTACAGCATAAGATTAGTAAAAAATATAGCAGACCTCTTGGAACACCTCCAGATCCATGACAGCAACAGTGTGAGACTGCATGACAATAAGCTGACCCAGCGTACCTTCAGTTTAAACTTCTGTTGCAACAGTCAGACTTCTGGGAAGGCTATCTGTGTTGCAACAGAGGCTCAGAACATCATTGGATACTGCATCATAGGACATAGAACAGTACGGCATAGGAACAATCCCTTTGGCTCATCATTTCTACACTGACTATGATGCAATTCTAAACTAATCCCATCTGTCTCCAAGCGGTCCATATCCTCCATTCCCTGCCTGTTCATGTGACTGTCTAAATGCCTCTTCTACCTTGCTATCATATCTGCTACTACCACCTCCATTGCCAACGTGCTCCAATCATCTATCCACGCCTCTCATCACTTTGTATACTTCTATCAGGTCACCCCTCAGCCTCCAATATTCCAGTCAAAATATCCTAAGATTGTCCAGTCTCTCCTTATAGCTAATGCACTCAGATCCAGGCAACAGCCTGGTAAACCTCTTTTGCAAAGCCTCCACATGCTTCCTATGATGAGGTGACCAGAACCGCACACAATACTGTAAATGTGGGCCTAACTAAAGTCTATACAGCTGCAGCATACCTCTCCAGCATATATCCCAGAATCAAGTCCTGGTTGCCATTTTCAAAACTCCATGAAGTCTCCCTGAGTACATGAAAATCTACCCCTTGTGTCACAGAAGAAGATATTATAACAGACACTTCATGGAAATCAGTCAAGGACTGGAACTCCCTAAAATTAATGTCAACAACAAAGAGGAATAGAAAATAAAATATTGTTAAATTGGAAAATTCCTTGAACCTGATATTTTCCAACCCAGGGTTTTAACAGGAGTAGGTGAGGAAGTTACAGACGCCTTCATCGTAACTTGCCAAAGCTCTGTCAATTCAGGGATTCAGATTGGGTAATTTCAAATGTAGATCCAATATTTCAAATAAAAATATAAAAAGAGTAGGTCATGCGAAAGATCTAACTGAAAGCATTTGAGGAATTCTAGACCTGGTTAGGAAACTGAGTGGGCAGTGGAAGATAAAGTATGGATAATACGAATTGAAAAAGGTAACTCGTAATTTATTACTTTCATGCAAGGGAAAAATCGGATATATAGTCTGAGTTACTATTTGATGGCCTCCCAAGATGACGCAAGAAGATATAATATGTGCCTTGCAACAGATCTTAGTGGGCTGTTGCTATGATACATTCCACAGTCTCAGAACAATAAACACAAACACTTTAAGTTATCTCTCATCTTTCTCCAATGGAGAACTTACTTTGTGCGGGTTCAGTGGAGTGCTGTCCATTGGCTTCAAAGGAGCTCAAAACCAGAGAATTCTGCTATTGTGTCAATACTGAGGCGCTGCTTCCATATGCTGCTTGCATTCCCCAATTCCAGCCCTGCAAATATGAATTTTGCACCAGCTGCATAACTATTCCTCTGACACTGCAGTGTTCCCTCGGTTCTGGTCCTCTGACAGTGGAGTGCACAGTGAGAGAAATGTGCAGACCTTCGAAGCTCTTTTAAGTGCTGTCTTGATGGTATTTTGAGAATTTGTGAATGGGAATCTTGGTGTCATTTGTGATATTTTCCATCAAACCGCATAAGGTAGTATTAATTTAAGGCTGGTCAATTGAGCCAGCAGCAGGATCCATTCAGTCAGAAGGTGTTATGCATCCCTCGCAGTGTTCACATGACAGCATTTAGTGAGATGTCCCTGATCTTTATTTAATGGTTCAAGACAGAGCATTATTCTGCAGCAGAATGGATCAAGTTCGCCAGGTGTTTTTGTCTAAAACAGGACATGTCTATGTTCTTTAAAACAATTAAAGAGATATCGCAAGTAATACTATATGACTTTAATTTTTTTCAGACCTTTCAAAGTACATCTGAGAATGTCTCCTCAAAAACAATATCTCATTCGATTAAAAACTAAGGTTAGTAAAATTCGTGGCAATCTCACAGAAGTTAACAAAACTCAAGAACAGCAAAAGAGGAAACTATTTGGCCTATCAGGTCAGTTCCTCAGGTAGAGGTGGATACTACAAATGCTGGAGATTAGCATCAAGATTAGAGTAGCACTGGAAAAGCACAGCAGGTCAGGCAGCATCCGAGGAGCAGGAAAATCGGTGTTTCGGGCAAAAGCCCTTCATCAGGAATTCCTGCTGAAGGGCTTTTGCCCAAAACGTCGATTTTCCTGCTCCTTGGATGCTGCCTGACGTGCTGTGCTTTTCCAGGACCACTCTAATCTTGACTCAGTACCTCAAGACTGGCCCACGTATAATCTATTGTATTATGGATACCACCTCAACCATTTAGAGCAAGTTATGTTTTGATTAGCCCTGTTCATACAATCGCGGTGGTGGATTTTCCAGAATCACCAACATTAAGACTGCATGGACAAGAATGTGCGAGGCAATTGGATGAAAATCTATTTTGTCAGACCCCATTAGAATTGCACAGCAATCATTCTTTCAGAAGGCATAAAGTTCTCTAATGTATCCAATTACTGACAAGCATAGTTATCACGTAAAATACTGTTAAATTACATTTGATTAGACTTGATTTATTACTGTTATATCAACTGAAATGCAGTGAAGAGTATTGTTTTGTGTGCTATCCAGACAAATCCCACCTTATGTAAATACGTTGGTGTAATAGAACAGAATGCAGAGTAGAGTGTTATAGCTACAGAGAAGTTACAGAGAAAGATCAACTCTAATACATGAGAAGTCCATTCATAAGTTTGATAACAGCAGGAAAGAAGTCGTTCTTGAAACTGTTGGTATGTGTTTTCAAACGTTTGTATCTTCTACCCAATGGATGAGAGTTGTAGAGAGTGTAATTGGGGTGGGAGGGATCTTTGATGATGTTTGCTGCTTTCCTGAGGCAATGGGGAGGATAGATGGAGCCAGTGAAAGGAAGGCTGGTTTGCGTTCACAACTCTGTGATATTGTTGTGGTCTTGGGCAGAGGAAATGCTATGATTTCCCAATCTCAAATTGTTGTTGGAGTGTGAGCCCAGAAGAATGTAATAGTTTGAAGAATTGTAATAAGATTTTAGTGAAATTTAGTGAGACGTAACCACTGACATTTTCATTTTTTTAAATCTTACAGTTTTTTCAGTTCAATTTAATTTTTTGTTCAATACTAGGAACTACTTAAAGATGTTTACTTGGTACTTTAACCATTGGTACATTTCAATCAGAAATGAGGAATGTATTAGTTAAGAGAGAGGTGTGATTAGTTATTTTCAGATTGGCAGGTTTCAGTTGATAGTGAGACAACTTATGTGATGTGTCAAAGAGAGTTTTGCTGTCTTTGTGAGAGTTTGGAACTGTTGGAAGTTTGGGATCACAGGGCCTGCAATTTATCTTGAGAGTGTGGTGCTGGAAAGGCTTAGCAGATCAGCAGCATCCGAGGAGCAGGAGAATCGACGTTTTGGTCAAAAGCCCTTCATCAGGAATGTGATAATGAAAGGCTGTGAAATCAGTTATGAGGTATTAATCCTGTAATGATAGAGTAAGGTTTTGTCAACTGGTAGGCTTAAGCTTATGCCAACAAATAGTAAGTACTGATCTTTTAACACAACATTTTTGTTTCCAAATATTTGCCCGAAAAGTCGATTCTCCTCCTCCTCGGATGCTGCCTGACCTGCTGTGCTTTTCCAGCACCACACTTTTGACTCTAATCTCCAGCATCTGAAGTCCTCATTGTCACCCTGCAATTTATCTGATGAGTGAGGACCTTGGAGAGTCATGGTGAGAAGGAGATTATGAGGCAGGATTTAGGATAAAGGGACCCATTTGACAATTTTATGACAAGAGGACTCCTAATCAGCTGCATTTGAGCCTGCATTCCAAGTAAAAATGGCACCAAGCCAAGTCAGAAGGCTGGTAGCCACAGCAATGCCACCTGGAGATGAATTGATGCTGATGAATTCCAGAGACATCAGATGTGCTGGTAGCTGAAGAAAAGTATTTTAAAAATTCACAGGGCTCACTTTCAGAGGAGAAAAGTTCTCCAATGAGAGATCACTTTCCTAATAGCTGGTGCCTCTCCAGATACAGGAAGTCTGTGACAGCAATATAAATTGACTCCTAACAGGGTCTTTATCTGTTTAAAACAGCTGCCTACCTCCTTGAGTTAGGCATCCTGTCCATTTCCAGTACCAGCAATGGTAAAATACACCAATGGAAGCAGCACTTTAAGAAGCCAGTCCAAGCTGGTACCTCATTTCTTTTCCAGCCCCTGTGCCTCCCAGCCTGTTTTCTGCAGGTTGAGAAAGTTCAGTCCTCTCCCCCAAGAACTGACCATCGAAATTGAAGTGCCACATGAACATTGTGCAGAGAGAGAAAATGCGACTGACCACCCGCATAGCTAACGGAGGTTCCCAGAGTTGTTGCAATTATTGATTCACAAATTGGCCTGAATCTTGGCTCCCAGGCTGTGAGGGTTTTTCAGGCAAGTTCCCTGCTTTCTAAACCTCTCGTGCAGAGGCTGGCTGGAGCAAGGGCCCTGCCTCAGTTCATCAACATTTTGTCAAAGTGAGGGGGGAGGGGTAAAAAACAACAGAGGAAAATTCAGCCATCCTGCCCTCAGCCCTCATGGTCCCTCATCCCTCCCAAAGTGTCCATGCCCCATCCATACCAATTTGGCATCCCTATATCCCTTATTTCCTTCATGCCACTTCATGACCCCAACTAACCCCATGGCCCTTCAAGCCGTCCATGCTTACCTCTGCTCATGATCCTTCAAACCCTCAATACTAAGTTATTATCTATTATTCATGCCAGCCTATGTCCATGAACCCATCTCCTACGGCTCTTGATTACTCCTAGGCCACTGTGTTTTCCATGCATGGCAACCCATGCTCCTAACTTGTCATCTTTGCCCCATACCTCCCATTTAAACTCCACAGTATCCAACATTGACAGACCTCAGCACCCATGCTGAGATTAAATAAAGTTCTTAAGTGCCTATCAATAATGGAATATTAAATAAACACTCATTGATTTAAAAAATTGCCCACATCTAACTGCCTTTAATTCCTTATAAAAAGAAGCAATAAAATCCCTTCTCTCATGTCAGAAAATGAACCTGTCAATCAAATTGTGAAGTAATAACAGGCGTCCAACTGTGATAATGAAAGGCTGTGAAATCAGTTATGAAGTATTAATCCTGTAATAATACACTAAGCTTTTGTCAACTGGTAGGCTTTAAGTTTATGCCAACAAATAGTAAGTACTGATCTTTTAACACAACATTTTTATTTCCAAATATTAAATTACAGGAATTTTAAATGCACTGAGAAACTGACAACTCCTTTGAAAGTTATGCAAACTATTTTTATAATTCCTTTTGACCTGAGTGAGCTTGACAGTTCCAATAACTTTATGCGTTTTTTACACATAATCATGTTTATTTTTAACAAAACCAAAAGGCACAATATACCTCTCTTAAAGGACACTTGGCCTCCCGTTAACATGCCCAAGACCATGACTAAAAGAGTACCCAATCTCTCGAAAGAGCTCAGACAATTTTAGATTTTCTCCTCCCATACACCAGATCTAAAATAGATGCTCAATTCAATTTTTAGACATCCAACTTGTGAAAAATCACATCAGCTTTGCCATTTCATTTTAACATGTGCAGTTATCTCTGTGAACTATTGAAATTGTGTGAATATGAGAACACACCTACACTGTTTCCACTCCTGTGAAAATAGTAGATGCTTTGTTCAGGAGCAGTAAAGAAAATGAAATGGCTACGTTGACCTGAATTACTTAATTGGAAGTAGGTTTAAGATTTTAAAGGAAACATTTTAAAGAGTTAGGGACTAAAAGTAAAACTAAATCTCAAGAATGATAACTTTTGAACAGTTTATTATGTCACCTGCTGGGGCCGCCCATGAAAGAGAGATTTAGGACAGCCCTTTTCCGTGCAATAGAAAGGTGAGAAGGTCCTCTCAATCACTGTCAGAGGAATATGGAAGGTTGTAGTACAATGAAGGAAAATAAACTGAGGAAACAATGCTGTGGCAGTCCCTGTAAGAACTTATCCTGAGTTTTGGTTGACCTATCTCCAGAAATAAAGAGGGGGGAGTTAAGGAAGGAAAAGGAAGAGTGAGAGATAGATCGTGCTAAAGAACTAGGTATCATTAACATTTTAGAGTAAAGTCCATGAAATGTCAAATTCAGAATGTAGGTAAGAAAGAGTCCCCTAATTGATACATTGATTGTCATAAGTCCACCCAGAAAGAAAAGTGAAGAAGGGAAGTTCAATAAAACATAACTTAGTTGATGGGGTTCTTGGCCTTGTCCATGCTATTTCCCATACTTCTGCTCTTGCCCCTTCCCTTCCTTTTTATATTAATTGATGGTCTCCCCTTGTCCCCACCCTCAACGCTATCAGCTTCTGTATTTGCAGATCACCCTCCTTCATTTCTGCCTACTCCACCATGATGCCTTCGACAATCACATCTTCCTCTCCCTCACCTTTCATAATTCTAAAGGGATTGTTCCCTCTGTGATACTCTGGTTTGATCCCCAGTGATTCAATGATTCCTTCCCTTCTCACATCTCCCTTCCACCCAAGGGCAAGAGATTGCATCTGTCCTCTAATATCCTCCCTCCTCACCATTCAAGACCTCAACTTTCCATCCGTGGAACAAGAATTCAATTGTAATTCCAGTGTAATATATTATAGGTTGATTTTGATGTTGTGGGGTTGGAGGGTGCCAAGACAAAAGGTGAGACGTTCTTCCTCCAGTCGTCGATGGCAACATCAACTTCACTAGCTTTCAAATCTCCCCTCCCCCCACCTCATCCCAGACCCAATTCTCCAATTCGGCACCACCCTCTTGACTTGTCCAACTTGTCCATCTTCCATCCCCCCCCTATCTGGTCCACCCTCCCCACTGACCTATCACAATTGCCCCCACCTACATCCAGCTACCTTCCCCCAACCCCACGCCCACCCTCCTAATTATCTATTAGCCCCCTTCTCCACCCCCACATTCCTGATGAATGGCTTATGCCCGGAGCATCAACTCTTCTGCTCCTTGGATGCTGCCTAACCTGCTGTGCTTTTCCATCGCCACACTTTTGATTCCCCAGCATCTGCGGTCCTCACTCTCTCCGCGTCAGATGATTGCATTGTGGCATTCCTCCATTCAGTCCACAAGCTCGACCCTGCAGTTCCAGAACCTGTCATTTTAATTCTCGACCTGATTCCCACTCTGAACTTTCTGTCCATGGCCTCCTGCAGTGTTTTATTGAAACTGAATACAAGTCCAAAAAACACCTCAACTTTAAACTAGGAATTCTGCATTAAATTCAACAAATTTAGATCGTGGTCTCTGTCCAAGTTTTGTTTCAATTTATTTGGTTCGGTTTTCTATCTTATTTCCTTTTCTTTGTTTTAGGCCCATATCTATTCAGGATCCAGTCATTCACACTTCCTCCAAATCCATTTGTTGCTTATTTACTTGGCCATTACTGTTTCCTTTAGCCTTGGAAATAAATTGTCACTTAAACCCTCCTGCCCTCCACAGTATAATAGACATTTTTCTTTGTTCTTTGTTCCATCTCCCATCCCATCCACCGCACCACTGACCCAACTCACTTGCTCAAAACATGCATTTCTCACTTTTCCAAGTTTTGCTGAAATGGCCAAACTCAAAAATTAACTTTACCTCTCCACAAATGGGCAGCATGGTGGCACAGTGGTTAGCACATTTGCCATGAGTCTGCCTGAGTCTCTCCGAGTGCTTCGGTTTCCCCCCACAGTCCAAAGATGTGCAGGTTACTGGATTGGCCATGCTAAATTTATAAGTAGTGTCTAGGGATGTGCAGACTAGGTGGATTAGCGATGGGAAATACAGAGTTACAGGGATAGGGTAGGTCTGGGTGGGATTCTCTTCGGATGGTCAGTTAGACTTGATGGGCCAAATAGCCTGTTTCCACGCTGCAAGGATGCTATGAAATATCACCAGAACTGCTGAGAATTTTCAACAACTTGTGTTTTATTTCAGATTTTTAGCATTCTTAGAGTCTTGCTTTAGTGCCATCACTTAGGTATTTATGAATTCAGTGATCTGGGATTTGTAAGCCTCTGTATGTTTTGCTAAATAAATTAATAGACAGGAATTTGTGCTTGAATTTAATATTCCAAATTCTGCTGCAATTTCTAATTAGTGACAATAAATAAAAAGTTTCAATTTGGCAACACTTTTATAAGATTTCCAAATGATCATTTTGTAGTCGTAACCAAATATCAACAACAAATGTTAGACACCCATAAATAATTGTGCAGAAGAGATCATTCTAACTGCATAATACCGTAGGATGTGTGTTTAAAACTTGTGGTCTATGCATTTATTCTGAGGTTATAATCTTTTTTGACAAGAGTTATGAGTTACATTATCAAAAAAATATTGCAAGACCTGCATTGTTAAAATTAAATCGCTTTCTCCCATAGGTTACACAGGATGGAAAATCAGAAGTTCTACTTGGCAATATGCTTGGCAGTTCCTTTGATAATTTGCAAGTTACAGTTCTTGGCAAATAGTATCTATAGATTACTGCTTTCCCAGCATTTTAGAGTATCAGACAGAAAATAAGAAACCAATTGAAATATCTTATCATTACTTAAGTTTTGTTTTATTAAATATTAGCTCTAATCTGAAAATCTCAACTTCATGTACTAGATTTAGAAGTGTATTTTACATAAGGTAAATTTATGTTATTATTTTATATGATACTATTCAAATGTTAGAACTCATTGAGAATGAAGAGTGCACACAAATGTCTCCAGTAGTAGTAAATCGAAGTTCAAATATGAACAGCAGAAAAGGTACAGACATCTGTTTAAGTGAAAGCTTTAATTTTAATTACTGATCTGATTTGTTATTATTCAATAACTGATTCTGATTTACTAGCTGACAAGGGCTATTATGATTTAGATTTCTTACAGTGTGGAAACAGGCCCTTCGGCCCAACAAGTCCACACCGACCCGCCGAAGCGCAACCCACCCAGATCCGCTCCCCTACATTTACCCCTTCACCTAACACTAGGGGCAATTTAGCATGGCCAATTCACCTAACCTGCACATTTTTGGACTTTGGGAGGAAACCCACGCAGACATGGGGAGAACGTGCAAACTCCATACAGTCTGGAATTGAACCCGAGTCTCTGGCGTTGTGAGGCAGTAGTGCTAACCACTGTGCCACCATGCCGCCCATTCCAAAATAAAAAAGTAAAACTTCTTACAAAGTAATTGACTTTGACTATTTCAAAATTATGAGGATTACTATGTTCCCAAGCAAACTCAACACAGTTATAACTGTTTACATCAGAAGAATTGTATTATGCAATGCACAAAATAATATGTCCAATACTTAACTCAGTTCGTCATGTTTGAAGTAAATGATGAAATGCATTGCATTATAATTTGTGATGTTGGACCAAATAAAGATTTAAAGATTCCATACAAATCCACAAGTAGCTTCCATGAAAACCATCTATTTTGATTTCTATTTAGCATCAAAGCTGAGTTTTAAATGAAGATCATATACACATCTTTTAATATTATTAACCCAATGAAGAGAAACTAAATAAAAATAGGAATTCTTTCACACCTCGGCAAATTCTCAAATTCACCAAACGTTCCATTAAAAATTCCACTTCCACATCTGAGCCCTACAGAACGTCAGTTACAGATCAGCCAACCTGAAATTGTTCATTTTCCAGAGAATAAAGGAAAGCACCTATTTTAGTATAAACTATCTGGCATTAAGACACATTCTAATAAGCAATATTACTTCAATCTGTCTTATTAGTAGCAGAGGGCAAGATAAATGACTTGCAAATCAATAGCACAGAATGAGAAAACATCATTGCTGAAGCAGAATCGTATCAAGATTTGTGGTAATGTTTTAATTATGTGGAATTTACATTGTTTATCAGTGATGTAAAATTATTTTGAAAAAATTATTTTAACAAACTGGATGTGAAAACAATTTTTCTTACTGTTTCATACTCCTTACAAATCAATTAATTGTCATTTACTTTAAAAAACAAAAACATTTGAATATCATTAATTTACCGTAGATATTTCTTATAGATGCAAATGTGTGTATAATATTCAGATGATGGAACAGAAATAATTGTGCTTGCAGAATTTAACATTCTAAAGAATCAATTAAGTGATGGAGATTTAATAACTTGCTACATTATCTTCTTTTTTTGTTAGACACAGCAGAAAATAGTTTCCAAATATATTAAATAAACAAAATTACAAAAAAAAAGTTTTTGTAATAATTTGTGAAGGCTGTCAATTTCAGTTCCAGTTTTATCTGAAAGAATGAGATTCCAGAAATATGACTTCTGGAGGACTAAGGTTCTGTGCTGACATTACGGCTGATGGTTAATACTGGGCTCAAGAGGCTAGAAAGAGTGTATGCAGCCCATCAAGAGTTTGATGCAACATACCTTTGACATTCTCAGGCAGTAATTCCAATTAACCAACTCAGAGAGCATTGTGCACTTTAGCTAAATCATGGCCTGGAAGAATATAGCTGTTGTCTAGGTCTGCTGCAGTCCTAGCCTGTAAATGCTTCCATTGATGATGCAAGCATTTGGGAAAGGCAGAAGATGACAAGGTTGAGTGTGATGGAGCTAGTAGAATAATATTCAGCTTTCTAACATGATGAACAGATGTTGACAAAGTCACTCTGGAAGTCAGAGTGGTTATCTGGCAACATGCACAGCATTTATGAATCACAGATTGGCGGTATAGGGGCACCAGCAATTAGCCTTGGAAGGCTACGCAAGGACATATTGTCCACAGGGAGAGGCATAGTTCATAGATTTAACCTGGGCCGAATGCCAGCACTTGCTCTCCTAGTGGTCGCTCACTTCACACCAACCTGCATGCTTGTACCATCCATTCCTTACCCGATTTGGGATCATCTGTCAGGGATCCGCAAATATTGCAGTCGTGTCTAGGGACTGCTCATCAAGGTCAGTCAGAGGTCTGGGATGGATATAGATCAGGGGCTGAGTCTGCAGTAAGGGGGACCCTGTGATGGCAGTGGGAGGATCATGCCAAAAAAGGATGAGGGAGTTATGACTGTGTGGGGAAAACAGACATCTGGAGAGTTGAACAGTGATGTCCTCCACAGGGGGAACCAAAGAGGAGCGGGACGGCCATCATTGAGGTGGAAAGCCAGGGCTCGTGGGCAGGGAGGACAGTGGAGGCAATGTTCAATATGGTGCGTCTCCATATGAGTAGGTTTGGTAGAAATGGGCTGTCGAGGTACAGTGAGTGTAAAATGGCACATGGAGATTCTGGGGCAAGGGAATGGCGAAGGATTTATGGGTCGGTACCCAGCAACCAAATGGAGTTACATTCCTTGCTATTACTCACCATTCTCTAAATGTGAAATGCAACTGGAAAATGTCTGGGATAACACCCAGTCAGTATTACATTGAAGAGCAAAAACTGGACGCTAGGACATTGAAGAGGCAAATCCATGACCCAGGTATTTGCAAACACAACTACTTTGAATTTGCGATCATTTCATCATCCATTTGCAGTGCCTGTGGAATGAAGGAGATCAGGATTCAAATGCTGGTCAAAGGTGACTTGCATTATTCCACTGGTTGTCTGAAACTGAACATTGGCATCTCAGTGACATTGTAGTGATTAGCGATTAATTTACAAGTGACCAATGCTGGTCAAAGGAGACCCATTATTCGTGCAAATTGCAAGTGTGATATAAGAGGCACACACTGAATGTAAAGTTGAATGATTGATTGATGTAGGTCTGAGTTGAGGAGAGGGTCAGGGCACAATAAGCGCACCATTTTGATGCAATGTGATTATCACACAGCTGACATGGCACCTTCACCAAGTTGCTGCATATGCTGAAGCTGGATCTAAATGAACGATGGATAGAGACAACTTTTGGTTGCAGTGGTAGTGTTCGAACACCTGAGTCCCAGCTGCTCCAGAGGTGTGTACCGAACTGGTTGATTAACAATATTATTGCCCTTGCTATCAGGGCGCAGCATGTCTCACAATATGGAGACTTGTGTGCATCCCTCATCTCTAGGGTCTGCCACCAGTGACTGTTCACAGAACCAAGAAACTCTTTTACTTCTTAAGCTTCCAACAGAGGCTATTTCCACCAAGAAACCTGTGCCCTTCTGCTGTTGGGACATTGATGGCTGTAGTTGTCTTCCTGAGAAAATGAAGACAGATGGACCAGGATGAATAGAAGGCCAGGAGCAGCAGCAGATCACCGGCCTCTCAGATGAGGGGTACCCAGCTCAGGAAGGCATTACAGTCATAGGTCACCTCCCTGCCAGGATATGTCTTCGGCCCTGATTCCCCCTCCTGGAATTTGTGCCTGTGCATGAAACATTGATAACTCCTCTCTCATTCCCCCGGCTTACGGCTGCTGCCTGGGGCTGCTATGGAGGGAGTATGCCCTGCTGCAGTCTTCATTTTCAGCCTGACTTTGTTTCTAGTAAAGGATCTTGTCTGTATCCACCAAGATGCCAAACATTTTATCATCGAAATGGTTTGGCTGCTTTCAACGTCTGGCTCTCCCCACTTGGAAGTACACTGTTGTCTTGTTGCAGGAAATACACCAGGATAGTCTTCACCAATGTAAAGGTAGAGAGGGACGGGTGAGGGAAAATAGTGTAACATCCCAGATACATCATTAGCTTACTGAAGACTAAATTTCGAGAACTTGCCTCATTTGTTTTGGTATTCAGCACAGAAAGTCTGGATGCATCCAGACTTACCTTAACAGGGCCCAGAATATCGGCTTTTTTTTTAAAAAAGCCTTCTTAGCCAATTTTTAACACATTATCCCAGGTGAACCCAACAACAGCCAGAAATAGAGAACTTATAGAAGTTTATAAAATCATGAAGGGCATGGATAGGCTGAATAGCCAAGGTCCTTTCTCCCCAGGGTAGGGGAGTCCAAAACTAGAGGGCATAGGTTTAAGGTGAGCGGGGAAAGATTTAAAAGAGAACTAAGGGGCAACTTTTTCATGCAGAGGTGGTGCTTGTATGGAATGAGTTGCCAGAGGAAGTGGTGGAGGCTAGTAAAATTGCAACATTTAAAAGGTATATGAATAGGAAGGGTTCAGAGGGATATGGACCAAGTGCTGGCAAATGGGATAAGATTTATTTAGGATACCTGGTCAGCATGGACGAGTTGTACTGGACTGTCTGTTTCCATGCTGTACATCTCTTTGACTATGACTCTATGAGATCTCACTAACGTGGATAACATAATACTATCTGGAACGAAGCACCAACTGACTAATATTGGATTGAAATAAACATGTTTTAATTCTGTTCAAGCAAATTTTTATTGCAGCATCTTTTGAAGTACAGAGTGATTTGGGATCAAGTGTTTAAACATTCAATAATTCTGCAGAGCTCTCTACAATAAAAAGCATTGTGTACTGTACGTACTTGCAGACAGGATGAAGATCTCGGTCGCTGTTTTCATGGCTGTAGATCTGGTCAGTGCAGCTGGTCTCACAATGGATAACTTTGCAATGGCCCAACTCTGTCCATCTGTTACAGAGCCCTCAGCACATCACATGCACCTTTCTTTCTCTAACTCCCATTTTGCTGCTGATCTCTCATCCGATCTCTATTTGTTCATTTGCTCTCACTGGACATTATCAGCAGCATGTGGAATAGTCATTGCATGTTAAAAGTAAATATCCCATCGCGAATGATTTTTCACTTGTCAATTAACATTGCAACAGCTTCAGGGATTAGAATTTGGTATAACTTTCTGCAACCATCTTACATTTTTAATAACCCTGAATCCCTTTGACTGACAAAATGTTATCTTATCCCTTGCTAAAACTCTCTGAAATATGTTGCATCCTTGCCTGCATTCAGTTCTAACTGCATTTCAGGTAAAAGATTGACTCAGCAATGTCTTTTCCCTGTCGTGGTTTTTAAATCATAAACGTGACTCGTAGGGGGAGAAAATTGGAAAATCATTTGGAATGAGAATTCTAAGGGCTGATCCTTACTGATCCACAGCTGGATCCTGAGGGTGGGGAGGAGATGAACTGGGGAATGGAGAGGTTGAGCTGGGCTGGTAACAGCTGCAATCCTCTCGCAGAGCCGGGAGTAGCACTAGTTACTATTTATTGTAAACACGAAAAAAAACCTTTTCCTGTGTCTTATTGTGTTACGCCGCTGCTGATAGGGAAAGTAAAGGGCACATGCTCCTCCTGGTGTTTGACTAATATAAATACACTATGGACCAAAATACTGACATGAAGTCATCAGTGGCCAGACCAGATAAAATCCAACTATCTAGTACAAAATCAGATATCTGGCCACCTTCATATCTATCCAAAAGTTACTTCATGACCACCAATTTAGTGTCCATTATTCAGACATAATCTCTCCACCATGTGCAATCAGTTTTTAGTGATTAGTTTTTAAAACTTCATTCATGGGATGAGGGAATCGCCAGCTAGGCCAGTATTTATTGCCTATTCGTAATTGTCCAGAGGGTAATTAAGAGTCAACCACATTGCTGTGGGTCTGGAGTCACATGTAGGCCAGACCAGATAAGATGGCAGTTTCCTTCCCTCAAAAGGACATTAGTGAACCAGACGGTCTTTCCAACAATTGGTAATGGTTTCACAATCGTCATTAGACTCCTAATTCCAGATATTTATTGAATTCAAATTTCACCATCTGCCATGGGAGGATTCAAACCTGGCTCCCCCGAATATTATCGAGGCCTCTGAATTAATAGTCTAGCGACAATACAACCAGGCCATTGCCTCTCCATTGGTTTGAATTCTCTGTATAACAGGGGAACCAGCTAGGATTCAATTTATCCAAACATTTCATCCTTTTCAACAATTCAACCATACTTTCTCAGCCTTCTCTTTTCAAGAGATTAACAAAAAAAAGAGCCAAGGAAGTCAAATTTTCTTCAGACTGGGAATTTTGATAACAGCGAAGCAGGCGGGGATCCTACATTGTGACAGAATGGGAGTCTGAGAGTCAGAGAGCAGAAAATGCGGAGCAGGAACCCAAGAGCAATCAAATGGCTTAAGATACAGAAATGGTATGGAAACTGGAGTTTTAATTAAAAAGGCACAAATATTCAAGTACGTGCTGCAAAGAATACAGTAGTTATTTGCACAAGAGATCGATGGAGACTAGCTCTGTCTGGAAAAATAGCAGGTTCAGCCTGGTCATTCTGTATATGGATATATATGGTAATCATTTCCAGTGGAAAAGGTAGTCATGTTGGATGTGATTAAGCATAAACACAATTCAATCTTTACGGAATCATTGTAGACATGCAAATCTATGTTTCTGAAGGCAGCTCATACACAATATAAAAACGTCCCAGAGTTTTGTGACTTATGAGTCAAACAGACTTCCGATCGGATGTTTCCCATTAATGCGTGTTTTTGCAATCATGCTAATTACAGCAACGGCCAGAGCTATCACACCAGCAGTGCCTCCAATCATTATCCCAAAGAGAGAACCATGAATTTGCATTTTTTCACAGCGCTCACCAAAATATAAGCGTGTTTGAGTCGAGCCACACCTGAAATAAAATAGTAAGAAATATTACTCTCCTTTATCAAAGCTCAAACCATTTTGAGCTGTATCAAGTAAGTCTGAGAACATGGATTCAGATCATACCCAGCACAATGAAGTTCAGTGCTCATAGAGTGATAGGATGATTTAAAACAAAAGGAGGTCACTTTTGTGACATATTATCTCTCCATTTAGTAGCAGAATTTCATCCTGTGGCCTCACTCCGAACAAGCATTTTTTTGAGGTGGTGATAATTTTTTTTTGTTTGCATTGGGTTTTCCTGGTCTGAATCCCATTTGAAGTTGACAATGAAGGTGGAAAGCATTTTAAGACAAACCTCTCCTTTGTGCTCGGTCTGGAAGTGAATACCTGAGCACAGGTCCAAAGATAACTGGGGTTGGGGAAGTCACATGCCTCGGGGGGAATTTAATGCTCTCCCCTGAGGTGGGCTCAGTGGCAAGGGGCATTTCATCAGGGAGGAGGATAGCAGTTAGAAACTCTGCTGCCTTCTTGCCTTTTCCCCAATTACACCAGAGTGGGAAGGTTCTTGTCTGGACTTCATGCCCCAATGCCAACATGGGTCTGTAGTTGATGTTTAATGTTGATGCAGCTCATGCCCACTTAAGCACCTTATTGTGGTATGAACCTGACAGCAGGCAAAGATCTCCCCAAGCTGGAAGTCTGGAAAGTGCATGGCATTGGTGCTTGTGAGCTTGCGGATGTGGTGGAGGTGGAAGAGGTGACCCTCATTTAAAGGTGCTCATTGGCTAACCACGAGACTTGTCATCGCCCACCAAGAGCAAGCCTACTGCCATTGCTGCAGATCCATCCCCCATTACCCCCAATGTGCCATCTCTTGGGCCTCCATTAGGTGCAATGCCAGCTCCTTCTGGAATTCACCACTACTCAGAGCCTTGATCCTAGGGAAGGTTCTCCACTGACCAATTACATGCTTGAGGAGCTCTCCCAAAAGAAAGGGCAACTCAATGACTCTTTAGCTGGCAGAAAGTTCCCGTCACTTCCATTAAATACCTTCTCATGGAATTGCCCACGTTTATGCCATGTGCAATCTCACAGACAATTATTTAATGTGAATAAAACATGAAAATCTGCACCATCTGTAGCTATTGCCAACTCGAAAACCTGTACAAGTGCCAGGTAGTACTGGATCATGAATCAGACAAGTTTGAATCCGGACATCTACCTTTAAAATTAGCTTCAAAACAGTGAGGTTTTGAATGGCAAATGACAAAGTATTTTATAACATCATAAATGTAACTCAATAACTGGAGTGAGATAGCAGCCAATTCCCTTCCTCAGAATGTCTTCACCCGAGATCAGGAACCTTCACCTACCTGCAACTTGCTTTCCCTTTTGTCATAATGCACACTCCACCATTTAGACAATATTCAGGGTGACACAAATCTTGCAGGGGGTTCTGAGGCTCTTGGACATATTCAGCATAATCCACTGCCCGCCGATGCCTTTCAGGGGAACTTGGAGGATGAATTGGAACTTCGGAATTAATGAGTGGAGTCAGATCTTTAAAAAGAAAGCACTGAAGTTCAGTAAGTGGAACACACAGTTGATAATAGTTCTCTTTTTATATTGTACTCTACTCTCCTGAGTTGTTCTCAACTTTTATTCAACAGACACCATCTACTATCCTATTGCACCCTCCAGTGGTGTAAATCTTCAGAAAGGAGCCTGAATAGTGAAAGTCAAAATGTTGTGTGCCAATAACGTGCATTATTTTATCCTGTTATTTTATCCATCAACATCCCGGAAGTTAAGAATATTATTAAATTGGAAAGGGTGCAGAAGGAGTTTACTACAATGTTGCTTGGACTAGAGGGTTTGAGTTATAAGGAGACACTGGATAGACTGGGACTTTTTTCACCAGATCATAAGAGATCGAGGGTAACCTTAGAGATTTATAAAATCATGAGAGTATAGATATCGTGGATAACAAAGATCTTTTTCCTCGAGTAGAGGAGTTCAAAACTAGTGGGCATAATTTTAAGGTGAGAGGAGTAAGATTTAAAAGGGACCTGAGGTGCAACCTTTTATCACACAGGTGGCACGTCTGTAGAAGAACTGCCAGGGGTAGATGCAGGTACAGATACAACATTTAAAAGATATTTGGATAGCTACATGAATTGGAAAGCTTTTGAGGAATATGGGCCAAATGCAGGCGAATGGGACTAGTTTAGCTTGGGAAGCGTGGTTGGCATGGATGAGTGGGACCTAAGGGTCTGTTTCTCTGTTGTAGGACTCTATCTCTGACTCTGTATAAATGTCGTACTGCAAAAGCAGTTCAAAACTGTTAACTGTGCGATGAGTAACTCAGCTTATTGAACTCACCTGTGGACTAAACAGGAATGTGGTGGTGGCAGGGGACAATATAGTGCGAGTGACTGACACTGATTTGTGCAGTATAGAGCAAGTCTAGACAGCTGTGTTATCTGCCCAGCACTACAGATTGGAATTTCTGCTCTGGGCTGGAAAAGGACTTGGAATGAGAGGGGTAGATCCAGTGGTTGTGATCCATGTCAATACCAACAAACTACCGAGGAGTTCTGTTTAGGCACCATGAGAAGTTTGGTGCTAAGTTGTAAAGCAGAACCTCAAAGGTTAATAATATCTGGATTATTACCTTAGTCACATACAAATTGGCAAAGGGTAAGTAAAATTAGAGAAATTAATGCACCTTCTGGTGTAAGAGAAGTGCATTTCATTTTGAGGGACACTGGCACCAGTACGAGAGAATATGGACTGTGTGTACCCAAACTGTGCTGAGACCGTTGTTCTAGCAAGCCAGATATCAATGAAGCGAAGAGGGATTTAAACTAAACAATGTAGATGGAAGGATCTTGGGAAAGTGCAACAAATCAGGTGCAACTCTACCAAGGGATGGAGTTGAGGCAGCAGAACAAAGTAGTAATGTGGGGGATGAAAGTCAGAGAATGGCAGGAGGGGTCAGAGAGAAAAGAACCTAAGGACACCCCAAAGGTCAAGACAAAAGGCTCTGTATCTGAACGTGTGGCATCCACAACACGGTAAATTAATTGATAGCACACACCGAAGTAAATAATTATGATCTGACATATATTACAGACACAGGTTGGCAACGATTGTGTCTTGGATATTGAGGGGTATCTGACATGCAAAAAAAAAATGAAGCAGTAAAGATTGAGGGATAGCACTGGTAATCAAAGATGGCATTGGTATAAAATGAAGATCTCAATTCAGGAGATCAGGATGTCGAATTAGTTTTGATGAAGGTAAGAAATACTAGAGAAGAAGTCAGTAGTGAAAATGATAGCAATAGTAACCACAACACAGGAAAAAATCTACAAGAAGACAGGATGTCGAATTAGTTTTGATGAAGGTAAGAAATACTAGAGAAGAAGTCAGTAGTGAAAATGATTCCTGAAGAAGGGCATGTGCCCGAAACGTCGAATCTTCTGTTCCCTAGATGCTGCCTGACCTGCTGTGCTGTTCCAGCAATAAAGTTTCAGCTTTGATCTCCAGCGTCTGCAGACCTCACTTTCTCCTCAGTGAAAATGATAGCAATAGTAACCACAACACAGGAAAAAATCTACAAGAAGAAATATTGTGTACTTTGAATAATGGGAAGGCAATGATCAGGTGCTATCTTAATCTACTGGAAAATCAGAATGACAATAGAAGCCTGGATGGAGGATTCACAGAATGATGTTGAGATAGTTTCGTGGAACAGCACTTTCTGGAACCATCCAGAAGGCAAATTAAACTAGACTTGATATTGTCTAGTGAGATGGAATTAAGTAATGACTTCAGAGTAATTGGACACTTAGACAGCAGTAACCACAAATGACTAAAATTTACATGCAGTTTGAAATTGAGGAGTTTGGTCTAAGGCTAATATTTTAAACTTAAATAAGGGCAACCATGCAGTCATGAAAGTTCAGGCTAAATTAAATGAACAATGATGCTAAGCTAGAAATTAAATCATTAGAGAAGCAAAGATAAACATTTCAGCAGATATTTCAGGATCAGAATCAGTATATTCCTTCAGTTAAGGAAACTTAGAATGGGAAACTTACTCCCTTAACTAAAGGAGTTAAGGGAAGATTCAAGTTTAAGCAAAAAGCATGCAATAGTGTAAAGATGCATGCAGGGCAGAAGATTATAAAATGTAAAGAACAACAGAGAATGACAAAAGTGTGAATCAGGAGAAGTAAATTAGAACTTCAGAGAAAGCTTGCTAGAAATGTAAAAACAAATGCCAAAAGATTTTACAGATATTTTAAATTGGAAACCTTAATTAAATTGAGCATTGATCAAATAGAATGTGAGAATGAGGAGTTAATAGCAGATGACAAAAAAAACATGGATAAAAGGAATAAATATTTTACTTCTGCCTTCACTAACAAGAGTTTTAAAAAATCCAGCAATAGCTACACATCAGAAGTGGAAAGAAGAGAAGAATTTGATGAAATAATAATGAGTAGGGGAGCAGTACTGAGCAAACATACAGAGCTGCAGACCGACAACACCCAGGTCATCCTAATCTCTTATAAGAAATGGCTAATAAGATGGAAAATGTATTGATATTAATTTTCCAAAATCCCTTAAATTCTGGAAAGGGTCCGTCATATTGGAACACAACAATAATAACCTCATCATTCTAAAACTAAAGTAGGCAGGCAACAGGAAACTATAGGTCAGTTATCTTTACATCTGTCATGGGGAAAATGTTAGAATTAATTAAGGAGCTTAAAGTGGGCACTTGGAATGTTCAAAGTAACGGGCAAGAGTCATCATGGATTTGTGAAAGGAATATATTATTTAAACTACTAAATGGATTTTTTTTCAAGGAGTAACATGCACTATGGATGAAGGGGGTACATGGTAATGTTCTGTACTTGGATTTTCTGAAGGAATTTCACAAGGTGCCACATAAAAGATTATTGCACAAAGTAGAAGCACATGGTAGAGCAGGTAACTTACTGGCCTGGATACAAGAATGAGCAGCTGCAGGAAACAGAGTATGCATGAAGAGTCCTTTTTCTGATGGCAGGAGTATGATCCCACAGATGCTGTGCTGGGGGCCTTAGATTTTCACTATATAATATATTCTGGTTTCCCTGCTCTCGGAAAGATGTTGCAAAACTTGAAAGGGTTCAGAAAAGATTTATAAGGATGGTGCTAGGATTGGAGGGTTTGAGCTATAGGGAGAGGTTAAAGAGAGTAGGTCTAATTTCCCAGGAATGTTGAAGGCTAATGGGTGACCTTATTGTGGTTTATAAAATCATGGGGGGCATGGATAGGATAAATAAGACATTTTCCCAGGTTGGGAGAGTCCAGAACTAGAGGGCATAGGCTTAGGGTGAGAGGGGAAAAATTTAAAAGGGACCTAAGGGACATTGTTTTCAGGCAGAGGGTGGTGTGTGTATGGAATGAGCTGCCAGAGGAAGTGGTGGAGGCTGATACAATTACAACATTTAAAAGGCATCTGGATGGATATATGAATGTGAAGGGTTTAGAGGGATATGGGCTAAGTGCTGGCACATGGGACTAGATTTGGTTAGGATATTTGTTTGGCATGGCATGTTTGACTGAAGGGTCTGTTTCCGTTCTCTTCATCTCTATAAATGTAGCAAAGTGAGAAATTGTTCACGTTGACAGGAAGAATGAAAAAGCAGAATGTTAAGGGAACAAATGTAGAATTCGAGGAAAGATCTAGGTGTTGCAATGTCTAAGTTTTATGACAATGTCAGTTTACAGATATAGGTTCACTCTCACCACCACTGACATTCAGTAGCAGCAGTGTGAACTATATACAAGATGCACTGCAGAAATTCATCAAAGATCCTTAGACAGCACCTTCCTAACCCATGACCACTTCCAACTAGAAGGACAAGAGCTACAGATGTATGAGAACACCATCAACTGCACATTCCCTTCCAAGCCACTCAACATCTGACTTGGAAATATATCGCCATTCTGTCAGTGTCACTGGGTCAAAATCTTTTAGCTTTGCTCATTACATTCTCTGTCACCCTCTCTCCCCTTCCCCCATCCCAGTGGAGCTGTTCTTTCTGGTTTGGCACGACCCTTTCTCTCTCACTACTCTAAAGCTTCCCGGCAACTCTCCCTCCACACCCCCACCCCCAATATAGCACAAATGCTGTCCCCTCCACACTTCAACTCTGATGAAGAGTCATCCAGACTCAAAACATTAGCTTGCTATCTCTCCATGAATGTTACCTGACCCACTGAGATCTCCAGCATTTATTGTTTTCAATGTTTCATCTTGTGGGTGACCCTAGAACTAGGGAGCACCATTTAAAAAATGAGAGATTGCACTTTTTGAACAGAGATGAAGAGAGCGTTGCAACAGAAGTTGCAAGACTGAAATTTGGCCTCTCAGGGTAGTAGAGGTGGGATTATTGAATACTTTTGAGGCCCTGCCCCTGCTCCCAATTTGAATGTTTGTACGCACTTACTGAACTCCTTGTGACTCTGCATTTAGGCCATTGGACTAGATCCTTAGCGGTTATTTGGACACTACGTGTTCCCATAGCCTTTGACCACATCCCGTGAAGACCTCCTTTCTCCCATGAATATATAAGGCTATTCTTCCTTCCACATTCTGCACTATTCTCTGCAATGCAGCATCTGAAACATGTGGAGCCTCTTCTGTCCCATCTCACAGTTTCTGAGAATAGATTCACTTCCTATATAATTCTCAGCTCTTCCTCTAACCTCTATATGCTCTGTGTTAAGAGCTACACAAGAAGTTTAACTGGTGAGCAAGAAATTACAGCTCTGTAACCCCAGTTATGTGCGCAACTAATGAACTATCTGATGATTGCTGGTTGAACACAGAAATCATTAAATACACAAAGTGCAAAGTTGCCATGCTGTGCCAACTTTTAACAGTTATTCAATTTAAACCCTACAATTCCTCTCTTATCTCCCAGATTTCCTCCCTATCTCTCCTGAAAATGCTGACTTTTTGGTGGAATGTATCTCCATGGGCAATGATTCAGTGCCCTCACTGATGGCTGTTATACATTTTAGAATTCCATAGTTAAAGATTATGTGGACTTTGTGAGTAATCAAGTTAATAAATTAACAGATTGGACATTTTATAGTTACTCTGTAGTTAACCAATTCTTTTTTGCGCAACATAGATTTTATCCTCAGCAAAACATCTCTAAGCCAATACTTATCAGTGAGAAGACAGTATGGAGTAAATTACTTTAAAGAGAATTTAAGAAGCTTCTACATCAAAGCAAGGAACAATACTAAGAATCATACAACCTCAGAATGTTACTGTACAGAAGGAGGCTATTCGACCCATCATGTCTGTACTGGTTTCCAAAATAGTTACCCAGCCAGTCCCATTCGCCAGCCCTGTCTCCACAGCCCTCGAACTTCATCACTTTCAAATGTATATCCAGCTCACTTTTGAATCCTCCTATGGAATCTGTCTCCACCACTCTCCCAGGCACTGCATTGCAAATCCTAACAACTCTCTGAGCAAAGAAGCTTCTCATCTCTTGCTGACAACCTTGGAATTGTGATCCCTAGTTACTGACATACTAACTAGAGAAAACAAAATATCCTTCCTTAACCTGTCAAAATTGTTCATTATTTTGAATACCTCAAGATCACCTTTTAATCTTCTCTGCTCCAATGATTAGTATCCATAGATTATAGTCATAGTCATAGAGCCATACAGCATGGAAACAGACCCTTTGATCCAACCAGTCCACACCGACCATGTTTCCGAACTAAACTAGTCCCACCTGCCTGCACATGGCCCATAGCCCTCCAAACCTTTCCTATTCATGAATTTATTCAAATGTCTTTTAAACACTGTAACTGGACCTGCACCAACCACTTTCTCTGGCAGTTCATTCCATACACATATCACTCTGTGTAGAAAAAAGTTGCCCCTCGTGTCCTTTTTTAAATCTTTCTCCCCTCACCTTAAAAATATGCCCCCGGTTTTAAACTCCCCCACCCTAGGGAAAAGATCTTTGTCATTCACCTTATCTACACCCCTTAGGATTTTATAAACCTTAACTTCCTATGCTCGAGTGAAAGAAGTTCCAGCCTATCCAACCCTCCATTCCTGGAAACATCCTGGTAAATCCTTTCTGAACTTTCTCCAGTTTAATAATATCTTTCCTATAACAGGGTACACGGTTCTCCAGAAGAGGCCTCACCAACATCCTGTACAACCTCAACATGGCGTCCCAACCCCTATACTCAATGAAGGCAAGCATGCTAAATGTCTTCTTAACCATCCTATATACATGTGACGCAAATTTCAAAGAATTATGTACCTGATCCCCCTAGGTCTCTCTGTTTAAGTCCTGCCCTTGTTTGTTTTACCAAAATGCAAAACCTCACATTTATGCAAATCAAGCTGTCTCTCTTCCAACCTAGTTTATGGCACCAGGTGCTCCCGATGTGGCCTTCTTAAATCAGGGAGACCAGACGTAAACTCAGGGCACGTTTTGCTGAGCATCTCAGCCGGGCCCATGGGAGCCATCCTGACCTCCCAGTCACCGCCCATTTTAATTCCGCTTCCCACTCCCTTTCTGACATGACCATCCTCAGCCTCCTCCATTGCCACAGCGAACCAGACCACAAATTGGAGAAACAACACCTCATCTTCCTCTTGGGCAGCCTTCAGCCCAGAGGACTCAAGATCACCTCTTAATCTTCTCTGCGCCAATGATTAGCATCCATAGAATATAGTCATAGTCATGGAGTCATACAGAATGCAGTTCTCCAATTTCGAATAACCTCCCTTCCTATACCCCGACCCCTTTTCCAGCACCTCCCTCTCCCTTCCATTCCTCTGACTCACCTTTCCTTCCAGCTACCAACCGGGTAGCTTCCCATCAACTAACCAGGTCCTATCCTCTACCTGTGCTCACCTATCCCTACCTCATCACCTCGCCCCTCTCCCCAACCTATACTCTTTATCTGCACGTCCCCATACCCTCACCCACAGTCCTGAAGAAGGGTTACACCCGAAACGCTGACCTCCACCTCCTGATGCTGCCTGCCTTGCTGCATCTTTCCAGCCTCCTGCTGGTAAAAAAAAATGAGCAGACGCAATGATGTGCAAATTATTTTTTATCAACAGATGCCGATCGGCAGGAGAGAGAAAAGGAAAATAGACTTGTGAATACTCAGTCTTCCCTCTCTTAGACTCAGGGACCAGTGCTGGTGAAAAAGCAACTTGGAAAATTACCATTCACCAAGAGATCAAGGTTATTTTCAAACTTCACTACACCTGGGGAAATAGTGCAACAACTGGGACTCAAGAACTCAAAAATAAATGTTAACCCACAGCTGCCTTTATCGTCCTGTCTGTAGACACCTTTTCAGCTCCCTTCTTTTTAAAACGTTATTATCTGTATTTCTGTATGTGCTTCATGTGATATTTTATTAGCTTTGCCAGCTAATAAATTCTATTCTCTTCCGCTCAAAAGAAAATTCTTAGAATTTGCTCTTTCTTTTTGTGATTTGGTTAACTAAGTTTAATTGAAGTGAAATAGCTATGTAACAAAAAAAAGTGATAAATGTTACTGATGATCAACTCAGGAAGGATGGTTAAGAAATGGTAAGCCAATCGAACTGACAATGCTAGACTCTAAACAGAGTAGTATCAGATTACAAGATGATCAGAGGATTAAATAAGGTGGATAATGAGAGCCTTTTTCCTTGAATGGTAATGGCTAGCACAAGGGGACATAGCTTTAAATTGAGGGGTGATAGATGTAGGACAGATTTCAGTTGTAGATTCTTTACTCAGAGAGTAATAGGGGCATGGAATGCCTTGCCTGCAACAGTAGTAGACTCGTCAACTTTAAGGGCATTTAAATGGTCATTGGATAAACATATGGATGAAAATAGATGGGCTTCAGGTCGGTTTCACTAGTCAGTGCCAAATTGAGGGCCGAAGGACCTGTGCTGCGCTGTAATGTTCTATGTTCCATCTACAGTATAACAATCCCTTAAAGCAATTCATAAATGTTTGATTCAACAGCACATTAAATCACAATATGTGGAACAAATTGAAGTGTCTG
Organism: Chiloscyllium plagiosum; assembly: GCF_004010195.1. Classification (NCBI taxonomy): domain Eukaryota; kingdom Metazoa; phylum Chordata; class Chondrichthyes; order Orectolobiformes; family Hemiscylliidae; genus Chiloscyllium; species Chiloscyllium plagiosum. The sequence goes on along the minus strand of NC_057712.1, from coordinate 10,912,385 downwards.
TGGTGTTCTCTTCCTAATATTACACAAATCACCCTTTGCTTAAAAGCATTTATTATTTTCTTTCATATATGTCGATATTTCAAGAGCTTTATACCAAAACAGCTGTCACTGTTAATACTGAAGAAAATACAAGCAGAAGTATAAAACATGCTGGAATATTGTGTACAGCTGTGGGCACCACAGTGTCGGAAAGATGTGAATGCATTGGAAAGTGTGCTGAATTACAAGAATGGTTACAGAGTTAAGAAACTTCAGTTATGAAGACAGATTGAAGAGTTTGGGACTGTTCTCTTTGGATTGAAGAAGGCTAAGAGGAGATTTGATAGTGATTTTTTAAATCAAGTGATGACTGGATAGAGAAAATAGGGAGAAGCTGTTCCCATTTATGGAAGGAACCAAAACAAGAGGGTGTAGATTTAAAGTCATGTGTGAAAAAAGCAAGGGTGAAATGAGGAAAGAGCTTTGTCACACAGCAAGCAGCTAAGGAGTGGAATGTGCTGCCTGGAAATGTTATGGAGGCAGGTTCAATGGAGGGAATTCAAGGGTCATGCAAGGGTATGGGGGGAAAATAGGATATTGGCACTAGATAATGATACTCAAATGAAGATGGGCTAAATGGCTGTAACAATACTGTGATCTTGTTATCTTTCTCTTGAACAGATCATGAAATCTGGAGAAAGATTCATAAGCAAAAGAAAATAAAAGTTTCTTTACCGTTAAACTCAACAAAAATAATGAGGTCGTCATTTTTTAAGAAGTTTCGACGCTGAAGCTGCTTGTGTGATATGAAAGCTGACCAACCCCAGGTAATGCTCCGGTAGCAATCACAAATAGAATCATAGGTTCCAGTGAGCGTAGGCCTGTCCCAGAAGAAGGTGTCATTTCTGTCTGTAATTAAAGTCATACAGATGCAAATTATTTCCAAACTACTTTAAATATCATAAATGACTGCAAGGCCCTGAGTATAGAAGTCTAATATGAAAATAGCAAATGTCAGATAATCCATGGTGTGATAGTTTTTAACTTGAGGTATTCACTGGATTTTCTGCAATTCAAACAAGTCAAAAATAATAGGGCAACACAGTGGCTCAGTGGTTAGCACTGCTGCCTCACAGCACTAGGGTCCCAGGTTTGATTCCAGCCTTGGGCGACTGTCTGTGTGGAGTTTGCACATTCTCCCCATGTTTGTGTGGGTTTCCTCCCACAATCCAAAGATGTGCAGGTCAGGTGAATTGACCATGCTAAATTGCCCATAGTGTTAGGTGCATTAGTCAGAGGGGAGTGGGTTACACTTCAGAGGGTTGGTGTGAACTGGTTGAGCTAAAGGGCCTGTTTCTACACTGTAGAGAATCTAATCTAAAAGTAAAGCATTAGATTGAGAAATAACTGGAATCTTACACTATTATTGCTTAAACAATGACAAAGAACACATAGTGACAGGCAGATTCACATATGATTTTGGTGATCTTTTCTTCACAACCCATCAAAAACTGTGGATGTAATTAGTAACATTTTTCTTGTAATGAAAAGGGTAGCAGAGAATATCATGCAGATAACATTTTATTCAATTCAGCATCATCCACAGGGTGCAACAACATATTATTAAAATGTCACTAAAAGTATATTATTACCTCATCAACAAAATAATCAGTTTTCCTCAGCAAATTACATAAGGTTTGTTGATCAATGTGAAACACGTGTTATTTTTCTACATCAAATAGCTAATAAACATTTGGAAGATTTCTCTGGGACCATATGTTCATAAGAATTTTGGGGGACAGGAAAAGATCATTAAATCCATGGGTCAGCTGATCAACATGGGACCAACCATCAGACATTTCTGATAATCAAATGGCCAACAATTGAATGATATTCAAGTTCACACTGCTTTTGAAGAGTCATTGAGCACAGACATATATAGCACAGAAACAGTCTAACTCATCCATGCTGACCACATATCCTAAATTAATCTAGTCACGTTTGCCAGCATTTGGCCCACATCTCTCTAAACCCTTCCCATTCATGTACCCATCCAGATTCCTTTCAAGTATTGCAATTGTACCAGCCTCCACCAGCTTCCTCTGGCAGCTCATTCCAAACAAGCACCACCCTCTACAAGAAAAGTCCTGGATGAAAAGTTGCAGTTGGCTCAGCAGGTATTTCTGAACATTTGTGACTGGTGCACAGCCTTTCACCAAGGCACTGCAACCTTGAAACATCAAGCCTTAAAAGGTCTGATATTCCAATGCTGACTGTTGTTAAACAATATGCAAAAGCAAGCATTTTCTTGCTTCATGAATTATGTGATGAGCCTGACCTCATGCAAGGGACTAGTTTAACTGTTAACATTCCCCAACAACCTGTCAGTATCCTGTGGGTGTCATCTGGTCCACATGAGAGTGTGTTTTAGCAAGTGAAGTCATGGTTCAAATGACACCAATAAGAGCTTAAGCTTCTTTCACAGTCATGTAATTCCTCTTACAGAGGAATGCTCCAATAATGCCATTCTAGACACTGACATATGCGTAAAATTCTCCAAAGAATTAAATGATAACCATTAGCACAATCAGGAATGCTAGAAGCAGAAAAATGGTGTGGTGCTATGCCTCCTCACCATATTTTTGTGATTTTGCTGAAGCCATTTTAATGCTGTTCTGACCTGTAAGTCCAATGAAAGAAGTTCAACCACAGAGTTCCGCAAAAGATGAGAACTTACCAGGGATGCAAAGACACATTCAAAAGTTTTAGAGAGGAAAGGGAGCTTGGAAATGCAGCAGCATTTTGAAAGTGGAGAGTAATCAAAAGTGTTCCGTAGAGGAGGTGGATGATAATATTAGATTTGAACAAGGGAAGGATAACACCTGAAGAGAGTGTAAGAGCAATTTATAGAAGTTGCTGGAATCTGTACTGAAAACAAAAAATGTTGGAAATTACAGTGGCTCAAGCAGCATCCAGTGGAGAGAGAGCAAGCTAACATTTCGACTCGAGATGACTTCATCAGAGCTGACGCAAAGTGTGGTGGGGGCAGCATTTATGTTATGGGGGGTGGAATACTGAGGGAGAAAGGGTATGATAATACAGATTAAGTGATTGGAATGTGAGAATGGCAGAGCAATGTCGAGTCTAACTGCCAAACTGGAAAGAAAAGACAGTCCCGCTGGAGATGGGGGAGCGGAGAGAGGCCTGAAGAAGGGCTCATGCCCAGAACGTCGATTCTCCTGCTCCTTGGATGCTGCCTGATCTGCTGCGCTTTTCCAGCAACACATTTTCAGCTCTGATCTCCAGCATCTGCAGTCCTCACTTTCTCCCTGAGCGGAGAGAGGACATGGTGAGAGAGAATGCAACAAGTAAAGCTAAAAAAAGGGAAGAAATGGGAGTAAGTTCACCATCTGAAGGCGTTGAACTCAATATTGAAGAGAGTGACTTGATAAGTACCACATCATTTAACAGGCTGTCCAGGAATGGAGGTTAGATGATCAACAGCTTGCTTTTAATTGGTTTGTGGGATCAGGAGGTCGTTGCATGGATAGATGAGTTCCAAGTGGGCATTAGGAGACTGGGGAAGTAAACTAGAGAAGGATCCAAGCTCAGGACCATAGCAAGAAGCTATGTAGCTTTCTGTGAAACTGTTTAATGTTTCACAATCGGTTTAACGCATTTAACACAAAATATATTGGATCGTTGGGGCTTATGCCCGAAATGTCGACTCTCCTGCTCCTCGGATGTTGCCTGACCTGCGGTGCTTTTTCATCTCTACACATTTCGAACTCTAGAAATGGATCACGTTAATTGAGAAGAAAAGCTTATTCAGCCCAAGAAGCCTAATGTCCGAACCTTGCAGCATTGTACTGGAGTTTCTTTGGAGATACGTAATTGCATTTTCTCACCTGTTATTACTTGGCTTCCGTTTGTGGTGAAGCTTCTACTGGATGACATTCTAAGTTTTACATCAGGATCTTGGTCCATGACTGTGACCATGGCTTGCCTGTTCCCAGCTGGCCACTCGAGGATGCCATCATTTTCACCACTGCACAGTTGGAAAAACAACCCCATGTAGTTTTCATAACGTGAGTGAGGATGTAAAATGAGGCCATAGCCGTAACCCTCTGTGTTGTAAAACCGTGGGCTTTTTAAAGTATCATTAACTCCCGTGTTTTGAAGAATGGCAGAGAAGTTCTTTATGTGCCAGACAGCTTGAGGGCAACGGGTCTCAGTAAGAGTGATGTCATCCAGGAAAATACCACCTGCAGAATTGGTGGTATCACCAATTATACCTTGAAAGAGATATCGGAACTTGACCTTTGCATGAAGAGTCACATGGGCAATGTTCCAGGCATGGCTGCCATCAGCTAAAGAAAAGCAAACAGTGTGGTTTAGTGAAAAAAGTTTAGATATTTGCCATAAATACAACATATTTCTCTTTACACCCTGATAGTCCGAATTACAGATTAGAAGTTTAGTAATACTGATTCCATGGACTTCTAAGCGATTTGTAGTTTTGCGTGAGGAAAATATTCATAGAAGACATTATATGTATGCATTTGAATATGGTAAATAAATTTGTAATTTGAAGGCTCTCCGACTCTTGAACATAGAGTCATACAGCATGGAAACAGACCCTCAAGTCCAAATAATCCACACCGATCGTATTTCCAAACTAAACTAGTCCTACTTGCCTGCATTTAGACCATATCCGTCCAAACATTTCCTATTCATGTACTTATCCAAATGTTTTTTAAATGTTGTAACTGTACCCAAATTCACCATTTCCTCAAGCAGTTCATTCCACACACAAGCCACTCTTTGTGTAAAAATGTTGCCCCTCATGTCCATTTTAAAACTTTCTCCTCTCACTTAAAAATATGCCCCATAGTTGTAAACTCGTCCAGCCTACAGAAAAGACCTTACTATTCACCTTAACTATGAACAACAAAATATAAAAGTAGTGGATGAGATCTGGGAGAAAACGCCTGGCGAGTCTTAGCTCCTATAGAGTCAAAGAGATGTACAGGACAGAAACAGACACTTTGGTGCAACTCATCCATGCCCACCAGATATCCTAACTAAATCTAGTCGCATTTCCCAGCACTTGGCCCATATCCCACTAAATCCTTCCTATTCATCCACTCATCTAGATCCCTTTCAAATGTTGTAATTGTACCAGTCTCCACCACTTCCTCTGGCAGCTTATTCCATGCATACACCACCCTCTGTGTGAAAACGTTGCCCCTTAGGTTCCGTCTAAATTTTTCCCATTTCACCTTAAAGATATGCCCTCTAGTTCTGGACTCCCCACCCCAGGGAAAAGACCTTGTCTATTTACCTTATCCATGCCCCTCATGATTTTATAAACCTCTGTCGGGTCACCCCTCAGCCTCCCAACACTCCAGAGAAAGGAGCCCTAGCCTGTTCAGCCTCTCCCTATAGCTCAAATCCTCCAACACTAGCAACATCCCTGCAAATCTTTTCTGAACTCTTTCACGTTTCACAACATCCTTTCAATTGGAGGGAGACCAGAATTGCACACAATATTCCAAAAGTGGCCTTACCAATGTCCTGTGCAGCCGCAACATGACTTCCCAACTCCTTTACTCACTGCTCTGACCAAAAAGCGAAAGCGTAGCAAACGCCTTCTTCGCTATCCTATCTATCTGCAACTCCATTTTCAAAGAATTATGAACCTGCACTCCAAGGTATCTTTGTTCAGCAACATGCCCCAGAATCTTACCATTAATTGTATAAGTCCTGCCCTGATTTGCTTTTCCAAACTGCAGCACCTCATATTTATCTAAATTAAACTCTATCTGCCACTCTTCAGTCCATTGGCCCATTGATCAAGATCCCATTGTAATCTGAGGTGACCTTAGTCGCCCTCCACTACACCTCCAATTTTGGTGTCACCTGAAAACTTACTAATGATACCTCTTATGTTCACATCCAAATCATTTATATAAATGACACAAAACAGTGGACCCAGCACCGATCCTTATGGCATTCCATTGGTCACAGGCCTCCAGTCTGAAAGGCAACTCTTCACCACCACCCTCTGTCTTCTACCTTTGAGCCAGTTCTGTATCTAAATGGTTAGTTCTTCCTGTATTCCATGAGATCTAACCTTGCTAACCAGTCTACCACGAGGAACCTTGTCAATCGTCTTACTGAACTCCTTGAATGTCCACTGCTGTGCCCTCATCAATCCCCTTTGTTACTTCTTCAAACACCTCAATCAAGTTCATGAGATGTGATTTCCCACACATAAAGCCATGATGACTATCCCTAATCAGTCCGTGCCTTTCCAAATATGTGTAAATCTTGTCCCTCAGGATTCCCTTCAACAACTTGCCCATCACCAATGTCAGCTCAGTTATTAGCTTTTATGTTTGCTGACTGTTCAGGGAATGTCATTGGAAAACCAGTGATTGTGTATTTGGATTTTAGCCTTGCATAAATTGCATGCCTGCTTTTAACCTTTTCTTAACCAAACAGTGTGAATTGTATATCTATTTTAACTCGACTGATAAAGTTGGTGGTTAGTTGATACAGATTTGACTCTTATCCTCATTGAGCTGAGCCAATAACTGTTGCTGAGGGTGGTAAACGGGCAACAGAATAAATGAGCAGTCCTGAAATGTTGTCTGGTCCAATGTATTAGCTGGGTGGCTGACCCTATACACAAACTGGCCTGGTTGCAATGTTACAATCAAAGCTGCTGGTGTGCTCCAAAGTGAAACATTGAAATGTAAATGCATTGTGAATGTTCCACAATGAAGTAGGGAGGCTGGCATGTGTTGATTCTGGATTAGTGGTGCTGGAAGAGCACAGCAGTTCAGGCAGCATCCATGGAGCTTCGAAATTGACGTTTCGGGCAAAACCCCTTCATCCGGAAGAGCTTTTGCCCGAAACGTCGATTTCGAAGCTCCATGGATGCTGCCTGAACTGCTGTGCTCTTCCAGCACCACTAATCCAGAATCTGGTTTCCAGCATCTGCAGTCATTGTTTTTACCTGGCATTTGTTGACTCTAGTGTCCATAGCTAGGGGGTATTTACAGCCACTGCCAATGGAAAGTGTCCTGAGACTGTGGTGTGAGGAGATTTGGTAGAAGTTTGACAAGTTAGAGTGGCTCAATACTCGCTCTGACTTTCAGGTCAGGAATTCATCACATCAAGTTTCTATATAGCGAGTGGTAGAATAGGAATGCGCAGATTAATGAGGTGAGATTAGATAGTAATGAGGGTGATATTGAGTAATAATTCCCAGTCATAGATCTCTCACCACTCACTACTGAGAACTTCCTCTCACTGTCCGGTCCTTTGTTAAAAAAATGAACTCTCAAAATATTCAAAGACTCATACCTTGAAAGGTCTTAATTTTAACTAGTTTTCGAACAGTTCCAGTTCCATCATCTATTTTCATCCATATGACAAGTTTATCCTTCAGACTTCCTGTCATTTTATAGAAGAACTGAAGGCACTGCTCAGTCCTTTTGGGATAAAGGATTCGGGATTCCAGAAGAGCGGTTTGACCAATCTTGCCACTTTGCACGTCAAAGTACATGAAGTATCCAGAATCTAAAACACAAAGGGTTAGTTAGCAACAGAAGAAAACTGAATCATTCTTCAGTAAAATATCTGATTTAGGGCTTTATAGCTAAGAAAACTTAAGTTGTGACAATTGTCATAGATAAGGTTGGGGGGAGGTTAAGTTGGGTTGCAATATCCGGTCAGCATGGATGGGTTGGACTGAAGGTTCTGTTTCTGTGCATCTCTGTGACTCTATGATTCTTCTACGCCAGGGAAAATCACCAAGAAGAAATACCCCAACAGAATTGACACGTTAGCCGACAAAAAAATAATTCCCTGCCTAAAGTCTGAATATTGTGCGAAATATGACTCCAACCTGTGATGATGCTACTCCTTTAACAAGGGAATCTTGTCCTTGATTTTGTTTTCAGGGGGGTCAGAAAAACACAGGTTTCAAGTCAGGGCTTGGATGGGTTTTAGGGCCAGTTTATTTATAGCTAACAGATACTGCCTCTGGAGAAAGGCTTTCAAAAAAAACACTCTTACAATAAAAGGTGAGTGGCCAGTTCTCCCAGTTCAGCTTTTCTCTGGTTTGATTGTTTTCTTGGCAGTGTGGCTAGTCGCTGAAAGCAGTCAGGCAGTTGTGAAGCTGCTGGACCCAAAGAAGCAGGTCCATGCTGACCCTCTCTCTCTCTGACTTCTCTACTGACTTCTCTACTGACTTCTCACCTTCATTCCCCTATGCTCCCGGATTGATGAATTCAACACGCGGCGTGACATCGAACAATTCTTCCGCCGCCTTCGCCTCCGTGCCTACTTCTTTAACCAAGACTCCCGCCCACCCTCTGACGACCCCTTCTCCCGCCTCCAACACACCCCATCCACCTGGACACCCCGTGCTGGCCTCCTACCTGCCCTCGACCTCTTCATAGCCAACTGCCGCCGCGATATTAACCGCCACCTGAACTCCCCCACCCCTCTCACCCATTCCAACCTCTCACCCTCGGAACGAGCAGCCCTCCACTCATTCCGTTGCAACCCCAACCTCACTATCAAACCAGCAGACAAGGGAGGCGCGGTAGTAGTTTGGCGCACCGACCTCTACACCGCTGAGGCCAAACGCCAGCTCGCAGATACCTCCTCCTACTGCCCCCTTGACCATGACCCCACCCCCCACCACCAAACCATCATCTCCCAGACCGTCCATAACCTCACCACCTCGGGGGATCTCCCATCCACCGCCTCCAACCTCATAGTCCCACAACCCCGCACCGCCCGTTTCTACCTCCTGCCCAAAATCCACAAACCTGACTGCCCCGGCCGACCCATTGTCTCCGCCTGCTCCTACCCCACCGAACTCATCTCTGCGTACCTTGACACCGTCCTGTCCCCCTTAGTCCAAGAACTCCCCACCTACGTTCGGGACACCACCCATGCCCTCCACCTGCGCCATGATTTTCGCTTCCCCGGTCCCCAACGCCTTATTTTCACCAGGGACACCCAGTCCCTGTACACCTCCATCCCCCATCACGAAGGACTCAAAGCACTCCGCTTCTTCCTTTCCCGCCGTACCAACCAGTACCCTTCCACTGACACCCTCCTTCGACTGACTGAACTGGTCCTCACCCTGAACAACTTCTCCTTCCAATCCTCCCACTTCCTCCAAACGAAAGGAGTAGCCATGGGCACCCGCATAGGCCC
>NC_057712.1:10887077-10901958 GCF_004010195.1 Chiloscyllium plagiosum | reverse complement strand
CAAGAATAGTTATGAAAATATTTAAAAATGCAGACTGGTGGCAAGAACTCCAGATCAAAGAGGAACACAACACAACAGATACAAAACAAGCCCTGTTCATTGTAAAATAGCCCAAGTAATAAACACTTACCACCTGTTGTTAACACCCCATAACCTAGACTGACCGAGATGTAGACAAAAACAGGAAGTCCCCCTTCCTCTGAAGCTGATGAAATAAGTAAATTAAGTATTTAAACAGAACAAAGTGCAGCATAATAATCTAAACTGCATAGAAGCTCTTCAGCCACATTCTCAAACAGAATCCATCAAATTCAGCACCGCCTTCCTAACCTGCAATCTTCTTCCCGACCTCTCCGCCCCCCCCCCAGTCTGACCTATCACCCTCACCTTGTCCTCTTTCCACCTATCACATTTCCGACGCCCCTCCCCCAAGTCCCTCCTCCCTATCTTTTATCTTAGCCTGCTGGACCAACTTTCCTCATTCCTGAAGAAGGGCTAATGCCCGAAACGTCGATTCTCCTGTTCCCTGGATGCTGCCTGACCTGCTGCGCTTTTCCAGCAACACATTTCCATCTCTGATCTCCAGCATCTGCAGACCTCACTTTCTTTTCTACTGTAAGACCCTGTGTTCGATTTTACCTTTAGTGCCAAGGAGTGATTATGGGGATTGTTGCCAGTACTGGGAACAGCATCATTAAGTTGGTAAAAATTATTGGGTTTTCAAACAGGCTACGTTCTTCGCCATTCTGTTCTCTTTCGTTTGTGTTTCATTTGGTAATCTTGTAAATAAATTCTGTTTTATTTATAACTAAGTGGTTTGACCAGCTGCATCACTCCTGGAATATCCACATTACACCTGCTTAAAACAACTAGCAAAGTTAGGGTCTAGGCTAATTTCTTGAAATGTTTTGAGGGGGTCTGGCCTAGTCCATGACAAACCTGAGCTTCTAACATGAGAAGATTAGTGCACTGCAGCTACTGCATGATTCTGGATGACCAGAGAAGTCACCAGAGAAGACCAGAGAATATACAAATCAGAATATTTCATAATAACCAACGTGTTTGTACAATAACAGTGATCTATACTTATGTAGCACCTTTAACACAATAAAATGTGCAAGACACTTCACAGGGCTGTTATAAAACAAAATTTGACACCGAACCACATAAGCATATATCTAGAATCATAGAATCCCTACAGTGTGGAAGGAGGCCATTCAACCCATTGAGTGCAGACTGACCCTCCAAAGAGCATTCCACCCAGACCCACTCTCAATCCTATCCTTTTAACCCTGCATTCCCTATGGCTGTTCCATCTAACTTACACATTCCTGAACAATATGGGCAATTTAGCATGGCCAATCCACAAAACCTGGACACTTTTGGTCTGTGGGAGGAAATCAGAGCACCTGGAGGAAATGCACACAGACACGGGGGGAATGTGCAAACTCTACACAGACAGTCACCTGAGGGTGGAATCAAACCCAGGTCCCTGGCGCTGTGAGGTAGCATTACTAACCAATGTTCCATCCCTTATCTGATCTGATAATCGAAAGCTTGGCCAGATATAGGTTTTAGGAAGCATCTTAAAAGAACAACTGTAGAGACAGAGCAAGCTGACGTTTTGAAACTAGATAATAAAGAGTTATCTAAACTCAAAATTTTAGCTTGCTCTCTCTGTCTATGGATGTTGCCTGACCCACTGTGATTTCTAGTATTTTTTTGTTTTCAGTACAGATTCCAACATCTGCAGTAATTTGGTCCGACCTTAATTTAACAAAATGGGGCAAAAAGATGTAGGGAGGATACTCAAGGGTTTCAGGCCCAGGCAACTAGAGGTATAGCTACCAACAGTTGAGTGATTAAAATTGGGTATGTTCAAGAGGTCAGAGTTAGATAACTGCAAATATCTTGGCGGGTTGTGGTCTGAAGGATGTTAAAGGAATAAGGAGAGGTAAGAAAATAGGATGAGAATTTTACAACAAAGACATTGCATGAATGCACAACAATTTTTATGTTGGTTTATTTTGGATAGAATGAGGAGACCAGTTAGATTGTTTTGGACTAGATAAATAACAAAAGGAATTTAGTATCAGATGAGTACAGAAGAGAAGGGGTTTTAGAATTTTATGGCGTTGAAGTAGCTTGTCTTAGTGATAGTATGAATATGCATGGCCAAGTATGACTGCGTGACCAAATTCCACCCCAACTCCATTTCCAAGTTTGCTGGTAACATCACAATTGTAGGTTGGATCTCAACAATGATGAGACAGTATATAGGAAAGCAATTGGTTGTTTAATGACATGGTGTAAAGACAACAGTCTCTCCATCAACATCAGCAAAACGAAGGAGCTGCTCATTTACTTCAGGAAGCAGACTGGATGGCACACTCCTGTCTACATCAATGGTACTGAGATGGAATTGGTCGAGAGTGACAGGTTTCCGGGATTGTTGGCCATCAACAATCTGTCCGGAACAACCCATGTCAACACAATGGTCAAGAAAGCACAACAACGCCTCTACTTCCTCAGGAGCCTAAGGAAATTTGGCATGCCCACAAGGGCTCTTTTTAATAGATGCAACATGAAAAGCATCCTATCTGGATGCATCACAGATTGGTATGGCAACTGATCTTCCCAAGACTGCAAGAAACTACAGAGAGTCGTGAGCACAGCCCAGTCCATCACACAAATCAGCACCCCATCCATTGACTCCATCTATACTTACTGCTGCATCGAACCAACATAATCAAAGACCCCTCCCACACAGGTTGTACTCTTCTCCACCCTCTTCCATTGGGCAGATTCAGGAATAATTTCTTCCGTGCCATTATCAGACTTTTGAATGGACCTCTCAAATATTCATTCTGATCTCCCTCTATCTCTCTCTCTCTCTCTGCATCTGCTTTGCGACTGTAACACTGTATTCTGCACTGTATTCTGCTACCTTGATGCACTTTGTATGGTACAATCTGTCAGTAAAGTATGCTAGACAATACTTTTCACTTTATCTCGGTACATGGGACAACAATATATCAAACATGTGGTCAAAAGTTTATCACAGGGTCAAATAGGCACCAAAACTGCAAACGTTCTGTTACAATCTCAGAGAGTTGCCAGGAAAAGGAATAAAGCCATTTTCTAGGAACTGAGTTTGAAGCGGAGACTGAAAATAATAATTTCAATCTTTCCAATATTTAACTGGAGGAAATTTTCACCCATCCAGTCATGGATTTTAGATAATTTGGCAATTACGGAGTAATTGAGAAAGGTGATGTTGAGGTTGAGTCAGATATCATTGGTGTATACGTGAAAACGGAGACTGTGCCTTTGGTGATAATTAGGCAAAAGTGAGGACTGCAGATGCTGGAGATCAGAGTCAAGATTAAAGTGGTGCTGGAAAAGCACAGCAGGTTAGGCAGCATCTGAGAAGCAGGAAAATCAACGTTTTGGGCAAAGCCTTTCATCAAGAATGAGGCAAGGAGCCTTCGTGGTGGAGAGATAAATGAGAGATCCTCCCATTTATCTCTCCACCCGGAGGCTCCCTGCCTCCATTCCTGATGAAGGGCTTTTGCCCGAAATGTCGATTTTCCTGTTCCTCAGATGCTGCCTGATCTGCTGTGCTTTTTCAGCACCACTCTAATCTTGACTTTGGTGATAATTGCTGAGGGGCAGCAGGCAGAAGAGAAATAGTGGGAGTGGTGGAGAGAGGCAACAATTGTTCCTTGGGGTACACCAGAGCTTACAATGTAAGAGCAGGAAGAGAAGACAGAGGATACTTTACAAATGATATTCTGATAGGAGTGAGATGGATATGAATGGAACCAGGTGAGACCAGTCCTACCCTGCTTGACAACATAGTTGGGGGAGGATGCATGGTCAAACCTGTCAAAGGTTGCAACTTAGTCGAGAATGAAAAAAGAAAATGTAGCTTTGTTACTTTGAGAAGGTGTGTGCTATATACAATGGCAGAGACGGAATCCTGATTTGAGCGTATTCAGGAAAGACAGAGTCAAAACCCATTTCAGTCAAAAGGAATGAAGTATTATTATGAGTTTTCATGTTTCGATAAATAGGTCGTAAATAGAGGGAGAAAACATTTGCAAACTGACTATACTAAATAGACACAATAGCAAGATCAGGATATATTATTCTGTAATAATAAGCAGTTAAAGAAAGTTAGGGAAGCAGTTGCAGATGCTTAATCTTTAAGGATAAAGCTGGGGGAATATGTTCACTCAAGTTAAGTGACAAATATCAGAAGAGAAAGGACAAATGGAAGATGGACAACAATGAGAGAGAGAAGTTAGGTCAAAGCACCTGCCCACCTCTGAACAAAAATGAACACAAATAAATGACTTTGAGTGCATGAAATCCTCATGCTGTAAGGATTGTGTCTTTTTAATTTGTGTTTTAAAAAATCTGTAGACTGAAATGAGAAAGAGCTGCTTTAGATAGAACCAGTGTTTGAGAGGGTATTGCAGTTTTGCAAAGCAAGCAACTTGACACATACGGCAGGTATCATAAACAACTGAATAGGCTGTAATTGGAATAGAGTTGCAGACAATTTTGAAGTTGACGGGGTGTACAGTTGTAGCTTTTATTTTGGCCACAAGAATTTGATTGAATTATGGACTAGTGACCAGCAATCAATGGCAAATCTTTTATCACCTGCCAACAACTGCATGATTGCTTCTCAGGTTGTTTGAGCTGGAAGCTAGTTAGAGAGAGAAAGAAGTATTCAGTTCTTCTGGAAGCAATCTCTTTATACTCTACAGAAAAAAAAAACTCAATGTAAACACAAAGTAAACCAGGTTGTCTTTCCTGCAACAGATGTTGTAAGTTGTGACTTTTAAATAATATGTCAGAGACTTTTTATAAGGGAACCTGTTACCTTGTGTCACTTACCAATGAGTAGAAGCAACAAAGGCAATCAATGGAACATCCTTGGCAGGTCTAAAGCCATAGGGATAATCTCAATAACAGATCCTGGGAACAAAAAATACTGAACTTTTTTTTCTTCCGCCCATAACCTATTTTCCCTTTGTCTGTCTCTATGTAAGAGGGAGTTTTTAAGGGGATTAGAGTTTAACTAGTAGCATTATATGCTGACACTTTATAGCTGTCTACTTGTAGCCAGAGTCTAATTACTTGTAATAAATTGTGATTCTTATTCAATACAGAAACCTGATCGATGCTTTCTAGCAATCTGTGTCTGAAAGTCAGGTAAATCTGGGAATTTTGCGCACTGTACCAAACCTTTAACTTTGGAGATGACTTCAGGAATGGTGGGGCTTGATTTCCAGCAAGTTACCCCAGTGAGTTTTAACAAGGCACTTTACAAACAAAGTTTCTTAAAGAAACATATGGCGACCCTGACAGCTCAGGCATCCTAATGCATAAGAGACATGACCAGATAAAATGCTGATATGTTAACACAATGTGCAAGTTTCTTGACATGCTTTTGATTTTCATTACTGAGCAAAGCTTTCTTAATCATTAAACTAAGTAATTCCTCTGCTCATTGCACTCCGATAATAGTCCTTAAAAATGTGGCAGCATTTTAATCGACATCATTACTAAAAAAAATTGACAAAGCTTGATACTAGTACCTTGCCATGTGTACTTTGACAACAAGCTAAGTCAACAATATTTACTTCAATCTTTATCTAGCAATCAAGATATCAGATATCATCCAAGAATGAAGTATCTGTTTGTTTTATCAGCTTGAGGCTCCATGACTGAGGCTTCTTTTCTACTTTGGATCATCATAAGATTTAGCAACAGTCAAATCTGACTTTTGTGACAGCTGATAAGGATATCTTGTAAAATAATAACTGTAATCTAAATCCAGTTCTTATATCAGCTCTTGAAATAAAACACTATGATTGTCAACATGTTTATCTTTAAATCCAAAGGTCTTGAGTTCAACTCCACTTCAGGGCTTGAGCATAAAATCTAGTGTCATATTTCAGTTTTAATACAGAACAAATTTTTATTTCCAATGGTTTTGTCTTTCAGGTGAAGCACTGGATACCCTATGAGCTCTTTGATTGACTTACAATATCTCTTGGCACTGTTCAAAAAACTATCAAGAGTTCCCTGAGTGTTGTGACCAATAGTTAGCCCTCAGATAACAAGGACCAATCCAGATAATCAGATCATTTATCACATTGTTTTGCACGCATTGACTGCTGAAATTGTGAGCAAACCAACGGCAACCACCTTTTCAAGTGTAATTGACTGTAAAGCACATCAGAATGTGCTGAGAATGCATAAGGTACTCCATAAATTCAAGGTGTTTCCTGCCCTGGCTAGACCTGAATGCTAGAATTCACATCTAACTAAGATTGAGTGGATTATCTGAGTAAGTGGAAAGATTTCCAACTGTCCATTACATATCGTGAAATTAAAACAATTATTTTGCACATGTAAATGACTTCACGATGGTTGATTGTAGATCCTAATGATAACTGGAAACTACAATCCCAGCAAAGCAGAAGCTCTTTGAAGATTGCTGTAATTGATTGGAATGTTATTGCAGTGGTGACTATTCCAATGCAAGACCAGAAATGATCAGGGCGTCAACTCAGAAACAGGATGTCTGGCCACACACAATCATTAAGGTGCCAGAAAATTAGCAATGTACAATTGAGGAACCAGGTCAATTGCAGGAACCAGCAGGAAATTGCTGACCTCACATTTACCTAATAGTGGCCAACACTCTGGGCTCTGTAATAAATCTTAACCAGAAGTCCTCCACTCCCTGCAAGCCAGCAACATTATTCTGCCTGTCAGGGGGGGATTTAGAACCGTTTCCCTCACTTCTATATTTGGCTCTCTTGAGTAGAAAGCCATCATCCTCCACCCTCCCTCAATTACCTTTGCCCTTCCCTCCATCATCCTTGACACTATCACCCTTGACCTTTCCTTGATTACTACATAAGTTTTCATGAAAGTTAGTTCTTCATACTTTTCAGTCACAAATGTCTATTTATGGGAAAATCATTTCTGACATATGAACTGCACAGTAACCTGAACTTGGTCAATTCATTCTTTGTTCTACAATCTAGGTGCATGCATGTGTAACACTGACAAATGTTCTACCTTGTCTCCAGCTCTTTAAAGGTACTTTGTGTCTCTTTAAAAAAAGCTGCCCTGCAGGAGGGATGGGTTCCATAAAGTTATGTTGGGAAACTGAAGACAAAGAGGAATGGAGCACCAGGAACGGGAAAGGCCTGCAAGAATCAATGAGACTACACTGGAAGCATTAGTCAAGATATGAACTGCAGGAGATTATAGGCAAAAGTGAGGCCTGCAGATGCTGGAGATCAGAGTCCAGATTAGAGTGGTGCTGGAAAAGCACAGCAGGTCAGGCAGCAACCGAGAAGCAGGAAAATCAACGTTTTGGGCAAACCTATTCCCTCTAGTTCTGGACTCCCCCACCCCAGGGAAAAGACTTTGTCTATTTATCCTATCCATGTCCCTCATGATTTTATAAACCTCTATAAGGCCACCCCTCAGCCTCCGACGGTCCAGGGAAACAGCCCTAGCCTATTCAACCTCTCCCTATAGCTCAAATCCTCCAACCCAGGCAACATCCTTGTAAATCTTTTCTGAACCCTTTTAAGTTTCGCAACATCTTTCCAATAGGAAGGAGACCAGAATTGTATACAATATTCCAACATCGGCCTAACCGTTGCCCTGTACAGCTGCAACATAAGTTGTATGACAGGAAACAGCCTGATAACCTGTCCTACAATAGCCTGTCTACTTACCAGAGCTCCATGCTGCTGCTGCTTCTCCTCCTCTTTCACAGAGCTTCTCTCCATTGCATCATTTGTCCTATTTCTATATGCTTTCAGAGGACTTGGGCATGGCAGGCAAGACCCAGCATTTTCTGCTTACCCACACTTCCCTGAACTGAGCAATTTACTATTCCATGTCAGCGATGGCTCACAACCAACCACATTGCTGTGGATCTGGAGTTATAGGTAGGCCAGACCAGATAAAGATGGCAGATTTCCTCTCACAGGACATTAGATAGACAGATGGATCTTTACAAGAATCAACTACAATTTTTTGGGCATTATTCACTTTTAATGAATTTTAATAATTTCAAATTTCACCAACTATCATGGTGGGATTTGATATCCTATCACCAGAGTATTGCCATTAATCTCTGAACTACTACATGAATGACCTTGGCACTACATCACCATCTCCATAGTGACTCATGATGATATTGCAGATCAAGGGGTACAGCTCCCACACCTGGGTTACCTACTTTGCTAACACATTGACTGTAAGTACCAGCTCTCAAAAATTAACTCCAAAGCACTCCAGAATACTTTCAAGTATTTTGCAACTGCAGTTGTTATTCAAAATCGCCTTTCCAGCAACAGTAGTTGGGTGTCCAGCTCTTTTAATAATACTCAGCCACTCTTGCAAGTGATTACATGGTTTCTGGTGAGTGATATACAAATTTTTTTGAATGGTCTGTTTGGGTGGGTGACACTAGGAGAGGACCTGTTCAGGTGTTTTTGACTCATGCAGGGGATCCTTCTCAGGCAGTCAGTCACTCAGCTCAAACACAGCATCCTAAACCAAAAGCAGATAGTGGAACAGCACCCAAACACAGGATGATAATCAGTTTCCACAGTAACACCTTATTTGACGTTTTAGGTGCACCCTTGACATGCCTGTCTCATAGTTCTAGGCTTCCTATTAGCTTGGGTGTTAACCAGTGCTTTTCTGCATTTTGACACTTTTAGAAAATGGTTTGACACTTTTACAAAATGCGTTAACACGTTCTTATCCTGAACAAGCTTTGACTTTGTTTCATAAGTAATTTGTCTTCTATGCAGGCATTAGCAACATGCAGTAAACCACTGCTCCAAAGATGCCAGCACTGGAGACCTTCAGATCCCGCTCCACGTCTAAGGAGGAAGCCACTCAATCCTCAGAGGATGTACTGTCAAGGATTTCACTTGCACTCCTCTACCAGTTTAGAGACTTTCACCTCGGTGCCTTCCCAATCTAGATGAGACTCAGGGCCAAATTCTGGTGAGCACATCACTGGTACATTTCTATAGCTGGCCAAGGAACAATCACCTCAGCTCTATGACATTCTGAGGACAGGTGGAGTCCAGATACTTGCTTAAGTCCAGACACAAGATGAACTCATTGTCTCAGATATTATTAACTTTGTGAAAATCCATATATTTGGACAGGAGCAGCAGACAGGTGTGTAAGGCAGCTGGATCAAAGGATGGAGGAGTCCACCAATGATTACGATCAATGTGATCATAAGCCACCAGTGAGCTACAGCTACTGGGCAGACCTTCATGTCAGGAATTTGCACTGTATAGTTTCAAGAGAGGAGAATTTGAAGTGAGGTGAGTTGGGTTAATAACAAGATGCAAATATATGGAAATACATCATTGCCACCAGGCATAGGAACAGAAATCATGGGCCCCAGTGTTTCTACTTGCCCAGGGCCCAGGTCCTCGTCTACCCCAAACCAAGAACAGAGGCTCTATCCATAGCCTGATCAGAGTGGCTCCAACCCCAACCAGAGAACAACAGGTTTGCTAGAGACCTAGGTCTCAATTAGTGTGCCCTGATGTAAACCCCATCATAGCTCTTGCCACCATTTAATAGTAGGATTCCAAAGTCACCGCTAAAACTGAAGGGGAAAGTTGGGAAATGATTGCTTAATGTCAAAATTCCCAGTTTTTCATTCTCATTTTATGTTACTACCCCCAACTTTCACACACCACACCAGGAAGAGAAAAGTTCTGCCCTTGGAGTTGCCATTTTGAATTATATTCACAAAATGGAAAACAGAAAACGGATAGAATAATTTGCTGCCCCCAAACCATCAATGTCCAACAAATGCAACTATTCAGACTTATCACCAAAACTGGCCAATATATTGATATGATCTTCCTCCTAGTTATTTCTCTTAGGATGGGTATCACTGACCAGGAAGCTCTTGCAACCATGCAATCTAAACGACTTAGACTTCCATGTCACATGGCACTCCATTCAAGGCAGACTTATATTTGATACGTATTATTTATAATGCATGTTATATTGAATATTGAGGAACCAGAACATGGGAGTTTTACATTACAATTAGAGCTAGGCCATTCATAGGTGATGCTTGAAAGTACATCTTTACACAGCGAAAAAAGGATATTAATAACTCTCTACCTCAAATGCTGCCAAGGTCAATTCAAATTAAAATATCAAACTGAGATTGATAGATTTTGTTAGGCTAAATTACTGAGGATTATGGGACAAAGGTAGGTAGTTAGTAGAAAATTGGAGTCAGTCATGATCCAATTGAGTTAAAGAATGTTGAATGTAGATCGAATGGCCTTTTTATCTTCCTGTCTTTCTAAAAATCATACAGGTACCACAATGCTCCTATTGGTGAAAGCACCAAGATTATTATTTAATGTCATTTCCATGTCATTACCCAACACAGGCTCATCTGCTGTTGAAACTTCTGGCTTTGTTACCTCTAAGCTTGACTATTCTAATTCACTCCTGACTGACATCCCATTTTCCACTATCTGCAAATTTGAGACCATCCTAAGCTTTGCTGCTCATGACCGAACTTGCATCAATCTGGTTCATTTATTTCATCTCTGGTTATTAGTTGACCTAGGCACCTGATTAAACAATGGCATCATTTTAAAATTCTCATTCTTGTTTTTGACTTCCTCCATGTCCTCCTCACTCTGCCCTATCTCTAGATCTAGAAAAGATAACACAATTCTTCAAGATGCCTACATTTTTCTAATCCGACCTCTTCCCTAATTTTAAACATATCACCTTAACTGGGTATACCTTCAACTGCAAAGACTCGTGCTTACTAATTACTCCCTAAACCTCTCTGCCCATCCATCGCGCTTTCATTCTTTAAAATAGCCATTGAAATAACTCTTTGCTGTCCGAATTTCTTTTTTATTTAATTTATTGTCAATTTTTGTTTGATAATGTTTCTGTAAAAATCCATGGAATACTTTAAAATAATGAATAGATACAAGCTACAGCTGTTGATATTAATAGTCTATTGATAAGCAGTACTAATAAGTATAAAAAAGGTAGTCAAGTGTACACCCACCTCTGCATTTGCCATTTACAGTATGATCCTCATTCCCAGGATTGCTCTTCATATGAATCCAGTCAACATCTTCATTTTCACCCTGAATCATGCCACAGATATTAATGAACTCAAAGGAACATTGGTCCAACAATGTGAGAGTGGAACCTGAGAAAAAGATACATGAGAAAATAGACTTAATGAACTATTCTTTAAGTGTTGAACTCTCTTTTGAGTCCTATTTCTATTCTAAGTAAACACTGAAAATTGAACTTACTGCAGTTATACATGCGATTGAGCCTTAGCAAATCAATGGCACTGAAGTCCAATCGCTGTCCAATTATTTCATCAAATGCTGGTATTTTTGCTGTGATAGTAGGAAAACTATCGTTTATGTTGAAAGAGAATGGCGCATAATGCATCAAAGATTCATAATCATATGGAGTATTCAGGTCCGTAATATAATTATCGTCATATACCACAAAGTTATGCTCCATACCTGCATAGAAATGAAAATTTCTTTATTAACTTTTAGACTGTATCAAATATTGAGTTATTACATCAATAATTCTGGATTCCCATCTTCTTTCACAACTTGTGGCCATTTCAAGTCCAACAAAGTTGGGAAGAGTTCAACTGAGTTCAAAAGAATCCTATGACTTTAATCAGTGCAAATTCGCTAATTAGATGAACAATGCCAGGTACTCATAAATCTCCCAGACGCCTGTTCAAAATTAAATTCTGCTTGTCATAGAGTCATAAAGTCATAGATATGTACAGCATGGAAACAGACCCTTCAGTCTAACTCATCCATGCCGACCAGATATCCCAAATTAATCTAGTCCCATTTACCAGCATTTGGCCCATATCTCTCTAAACCCTTCCTATACATATATCCATCCAGATGCCTTTTAAATATTGTAATTGTACCAGCCTCCACCACCTCCTCTGATAGCTCATTCCAGACGCACTACCCACTGCCTGAAATTTTTGCCGTTTAGGTCTCTTTTAAATCTTTCCCCTCTCACCTTAAACCTATGCACTCGAGCTCTGGACTCCCCCACCCCAGGGAAAAGGCATTGGCTTTCACCTGATCCATGCCCCTTATGATTTTATCAACTTCTATAAGGTCACCGCTCAGTCTCCAATGCTCCAGGGAAAATAGCCCCAGCCTACTCAGCATCCCCTTTGCTAAAATCCTCCAACCCTGGCAACATCCTTGTAAATCTTTTCTGAATCCCTTCAAATTTCATAATACCTTTCCTCTAGCATGGAGACCAGAATTGAATGTAATCCATGTGTTAAACAGTCTACTTTGAACTCTTTCAAAAGATGAGATGGAAAAATGTTTAAGATAGTAAAATTAAGTTGCATGTTCTTTGTGGATCTATGAAGTGTAATGCCTCCTTTTGTTATACCCACAAAATGTTTTACAGCAATGCAGATATTTATCATACAACAAAATATTATTTTTCAGCAATAATTAATTAAATTATACTTCATTCAATAGGATATACATTTTTCAAGGGATTTCACACTAAGGTTATTAACATAAAAGATGTATTCTCATCAGATCAGTGAGTCTAGATGAATGTAACATAGAAGTAGATCAATACTCTACTGACGGGAGAGCAAAAAAGTCCCTAAAACAACTTCTGACATTCTCTGTTTAACTGTATGGACTCCAGAAGTTGCTGGAAGCTTCAAAGGCATAATGATGTCACTGACAGTTTTAACATCATTACTATAATAAAATCTAGGCTAATATGTTTTCAGTGACATGTGTTTTGCTTTGTGACTGTAGTAAGTAGTTCCATTTCATTTCAGCCCATCATAGAGAAGATTTGTACTTAGTCTGGCAACTGGTTACTGCCAATAACCACTTTGGTCTGTTTGCTTGAATCTCCTTTACAGCAAATTCAGTGCAGAGGTTCCAAACTACCATTTGCTTTATTCTCAAAGGTGAGAATTTTTTAGCACATTGTATTTTTTAAAATGAATGGCTCCATAGCTAAGGTCTTTACTTTCAGATGGTGCTGATGTCCCTATAATTGAAAAGAATGAAAATTTGAAATCCGACCTGGAATAATTTCATCCCACCAAATGTTAACATAGTCATCCCGGTCTGTCCTTGATTGTTCATGGTAGAATCCTAATGCATGTAGGAGTTCGTGCTCAACAATAGCTTTATAGTCACAGCGTTCACCAATGGATACAGTTTGGCCACTGTGCAAGTCACCAACAGAAGACCAGCACCTGTTCAATAAAGATGTTTTTAATAGTTCATACATAAATAAATAAAGAAGGGCTGAGATTTATATGAACCTTTAACCTCAGCTGTGCCGGGACCACAAAGCTCTTGACCTCATTACAGCCTTGGCCCAAGCATGGACAAGAGTTGAACTCCAGAGGTGAAGTAAGAGTGACTGTTCCTGACATCAATGCAGGCACTTGATCAATGGTTTTCACAAAATTTGAGTCAATAGATATCAGGGGAAAACTCCTCTCTGATTGGAACCCTACTTGGCTCAAAGAAAGATGGTTGTGGTGGTTGCAGATCAATGATCACAGTCCCAGTACATCACTACAAGAGTTTCTTAGGGTGGGATCTTAGACCCATCAATCTTTTTTAGTTTCATCAATGACTTTCCCTCCAACATAATGTCAGAAGTAGTGTGTTTGTTGGTGATGGCACAATATTCAGCAACATTTAGAGTCATAGAGATGTACAGCATGGAAACAGACCCTTTGGTCCAATCCGTCCATGTCAACCAGATATCCCAACCCAATTTAGTCCCACCTGCCAGCACCCGGCCCATATCCCTCCAAACCTTTCCTATTCATATACCCATCCAAATCCCCTTTAAATGTTGCAATTGTTTCAGCCTCCACCACCTCCTCTGGCAGCTCATTCCATACACATACCACACTCTGTGTGAAAACGTTGCCACTTAGGTCTCTTTTATATCTTTCCCTTCTCACCCGAAGCCTATGACCACTAGTTCTGAAAACCCCAGCCCCAGGGAAAAGACTTTGTCTATTTATCCTATCTATGCCCCTCATAATTTTGTAAACCTCTATAAGGTCACCCCTCAGCCACCGACGCTCCAGGGAAAACAGCCCCAGCCTGTTCAGTCTCTCCCTATATCTCAAATCCTCCAACTCTGGCAACATCCTTGTAAATCTTTTCTGAACCCTTTCAAGTTTCACAACATCTTTCCGATAGGAAGGAGACCAGAATTGCATGCAATATTCCAACAGTGGCCTAACCAATGTCCTGTACACTGCAAAATGACCTCCCAACTCCTGTACTCAATACTCTGACCAATAAAGGAACGCATACCAAACACCTCCTTCACTATCCTATCTACCTGCCACTCTACTTTCAAGGAGCTATGAACCTGCACTCCAAGGTTTCTTTAATCAGCAACACTTCCTAAGACCTTACCATTAAGTGTATAAAACCTGCTGATATTTGCTTTCCTAAAATGCAGCACCTCGCATTCATCTGAATTAAACTCCATCTGCCCATCCGATCACGATCCTGTTGTAATCTTCTTGGCTGTCCACTACACCTCCAATTTTGGTGTCAACTGCAAACTTACTAACTATACCTCTTATGCTCACATCCAAATCATTTATGTAAATGAGAAAAAGTAGAGGACCCAGCACCAATCCTTGTGGCACTCCACTGGTCACAGGCCTCCAGTCTGAAAAACAACCCTCCACCATCACCTTCTGTCTTCTACCTTTGAGCCAGTTCTG
>NC_057712.1:10882655-10886977 GCF_004010195.1 Chiloscyllium plagiosum | reverse complement strand
ACCGACGTCAGGCTCACTGGTCTATAGTTCCCTGGCTTATCCTTACCACCCTTCTTAAACAGTGGCACCACGTTAGCCAACCTCCAGTCTTCCGGCACCTCACCTGTGACTATCGATGATACAAATATCTCAGCAAGAGGCCCAGCAATCACTTCTCTAGCTTCCTACAGGGTTTTAGGGTACACCGGATCAGGTCCTGGGGATTCATCCTGGGGACATCCAGCACATCCTCCTCTGTAATATGGACATTTTTCAAGGTGTCACCATCTATTTCCCTATATTCTATATCTTCCATATCGTTTTCCACAGTAAATACTGATGCAAATTACTCGTTTAGTATCTCCCCCATTTTCTGCAGGTCCACACAAAGGCCGCCTTGTTGATCTTTGAGGGGCCCTATTCTTTTCCTAGCTACCCTTTTGTCCTTAATGTATTTGTAAAAACCTTTTGGATTCTTCTTAATTTTATTTGCCAAAGCTAACTCATGTCCCCTTTTTTGCCCTCCTGATTTCCCTCTTAAGTATACTCCTACTGCCTTTATACTCTTCTAAGGGTTCACTCAATCTATCCTGTTTATACCTGACATATGCTTCCTTCTTTTTCTTAACCAGCCTTTCCCTTCACCTTAAAGGAATATACCTTCTCTGAATTCTCGTTGTCTCATTTCTGAAGGCTTCCCAATTTTCCAGCCATCCTTTTATCTGCAAACATCTGCCCCAATCAGCTTTCGAAAGTTCTTGCCTCATACCGTCAAAATTGGCCTTTCTCCAAATTAGAACTTCACCTTTTAGATCTGGTCTATCCTTTTCCATCACTATTTTAAATCTAATAGAATTATGGTCGCTGGCCTCAAAGTGCCCCCCCACTGACACCTCAGTCACCTGCCCTGCCTTATTTCCCAAGAGTAGGTCAAGTTTTGCACCTTCTCTACTGGTGCATCCACATACTGAATCAGAAAATTTTCTTGTACACACTTAACAAATTCCTCTCCATCTAAACCCTTAACACTATGGCAGTCCCAGTCTATGTTTGGAAAGTTAAAATCCCCTCTTACAGATAGCTGAGATCTCCTGACAAGTTTGTTTCTCAATTTCCCTCTGACTATTAGGAGGTCTATAATACAATCCCAATAAGGTGATCATCCCTTTCTTATTTCTCAGTTCCACCCAAATAACTTCCCTGGATGTATTTCCAGGAATATCCTCCCTCAGCACAGCTGTAATGCTAGCCCTTATCAAAAACACCACTTTCCCTCTTCCCCTGCCTCCCTTTCTATCCTTCCTGTAGCATTTGTATCCTGGAACATTAAGCTACCAGTCCTGCCCATGCTTGAGCCATGTTTCTGTAATTGCTATGATATCCCAGTCCCATGTTCCTAACCATGCCCTGAGTTCATCTGCCTTCCCAGTTAGGTCTCTTGCATTTAAATAAATGCAGTTTAATTTATTAGTCCTACCTTGTCCCTGCCTGCCCTGACTGTTTGACTCACTTCTGTTCTCAACTGTACCCGCCTCAGATCGATCTCTTTCTTCACTATCTCCCTGGGTACCCACCCCCCGCCCCCTTCTTGTACAGGTCACTTCTACCGCAAAAGAGATTCCAATGATCCAAAAATGTGAATCTTTCTTCCATACACCAGCTTCTCAGCCATGCATTTATCTGCTCTGTCCTCCTACTCCTGCCCTCAGCAGCTCGTAGCACCAGGAGTAACGTTCTGGGATTTATATATGAAAGAACTGAAACCAACATGGTCATTCTAAAAGATGAGAGACTTAACAAACAATCCAGGTCTTTTTCAATATATAATTTCAGTTGCATCACACTGTAAACTTTTGCTATAAATTCGATGTCTTACGATCTTATACTCCACAACCACCTGATGAAGGAGCAGTACTCTGAAAGCTAGTGCTTCCAAATAAACCTGTTGGACTATAACCTGGTGTTGTGTGATTTTTAACTTTAAAATTAAGGATTTAAAATTAAGTGGACTCAAACGTTAATGTGTAATCCTACATGTAATGAATTTTCCTGTACCTATTCCACCAATATGATTCTTTACACTAAATGCAACAAGAAGAAACTCTTTCACACAGGTTTGAAAACGTATCAGTTTAAAGCAAGTCAAACATTTGAAACAAAGCTGGATCTTCCTTAGACTATTTTAACATACCAAAACACTTTAAAAATAAAACAGGGATGGGCACACAACTAAGAATTTTGGGAAGAGTTGGAGAAGGTCACTGAATGGTAAACATAAATATGCAGATTTTGAGGAAGATTTTAGAAGTTGGATGCCATGTAGCAAGGCAGGAGGGTGAAGAAATTATTCCAAAGTGTGAGGTTGTTAGTTGAAAAGCCCTGCATCAAGAGATAATTGAACACTCCATAATCTTGACTCAGTAAAAGTTAAAGGTTCAAAATGAGAAATGGAGTTAGAGGACTTTGTAGATGTAGACTGAAGTAAACTTGTGACTAAGATTGTGGAATTTAAAAGCTGCATGCTATAGTATTGGGAGTGATGGAGGTCAGTGAGAATTGCCTTGATGTTTTATGAGTACAAAATATGATAGCTTTGGTATACCTTTGCATAGTTACTATGGGGAGAAATAATGCTGTTCTCTTGAACAAACACTGAACATGCTCATACAGAATTCCTATTTGCAACAAACTAGCACACAGAGCAATGTGGTTCCAGAACATCAAATTTTGTACAATAACACGATTCCTACTTTGATTTATTAATACAACTGTGTGATTATGTACATACCCATCTAATTTTTGAAAAATTATGTATGTTTCCTCGCCATCATAGGGTTTGAAATCAACACAGGATTTCAAGCGATACTGCTCAAATGAGTTTAAGATTTCACCCTTGGCATTTAGATCTGTAAATCAAAATACTAAAAAAATGAACAATTTGTTTAAATAAATCATAAACTATCTTGATCTTCATTTTCCAACTAATAGACATTAATTATAAAACAGTCATTTCAAAGAGGTAAAAACCTTGCTAAAAATACACAGAAAACCATATCCTGATCAAAAGTTACTCCTGATATTTTTTAGAGTATACATGTGAAATTTTGTGTTACAAGCAGACATAATGTGACGGGCAGTTTATTTTTAAATTATTCAGATCCAAGCTACTGTATACAAAACAACAGAGGGCCAAGTACTCAGTCCGTTGCCCAGGATTAGATAATAGGACAGTCCTAAGTAATCGCCCATTCAACTCTGATGCATCAAAAAACTTTCCACCACTGTGCAAATAATTACTGTACTTAAAAATGTGTAAATAATTTTGTTAATGGATTTTAATTTTTTTCTTTATTAAATTTGAAATAACTTCCCCTTTGGATTGCAATAGCTTGAGATAAACAAATTAAGGTCGACGAGGGGAGAGGCCATTCTAGACTTGGTGCTCGGAAACGAGCCGAGGCAGGTATCAGATCTTGTGGTGGGAGAGTATTTTGGTGATAGTGACCACAACTGCCTCACATTCTACATAGCTATGGAGAAGGAGAGGATTAGGCAAAATGGGAGGATATTTAATTGGGGAAGAGGAAACTATGATGCGATTAGACATGAGTTAGGAAGCATGGATTGGGAGCAATTGTTCCATGGTAAAGGCACTATAGACATGTGGAGACTGTTTAAGGAACAGTTGTTGCAAGTGATGAATAAATATGTCCCTCTGAGACAGGCAAGAAGTGGTAAGATAAAGGAACTTTGGATGACGAGAGCAATGGAACTTCTCGTCAAAAGGAAGAAGGTAGCTTACATAAGGTGGAGGAAGTTAGGGTCAATCTCAGCTCTAGAGGATTACAGGCAGGTGAGGAAGGAGCTCAAAAATGGTCTGAGGAGAGCCAGGAGGGGGCACGAGAAAGGCTTGTCAGACCGGATTAGGGAGAACACAAAGCATTTTACACTTACGTGAAAATTAAGAGAATGGTCAAAGAAAGATTAGGGCCGATCAGGGATAGCATAGGGAATTTGTGTGTGGAGTCTGAGGAGGTAGGGGAAGCCCTAAATGAGTATTTTGTTTCTGTCTTTATGAAAGAAACAAACTTTGTAGTGAATGAAACCTTTGAATAGCAGGTGTGCATGCTGGAATGGATAGAGATAGAGGATTAAGCTCATGTGCTGAAACTTTTGTCAAACATTAAGATTGACAAGTCGCCAGGCCCTGACCAGATTTGTCCTCGGCTGCTTTGGGAAACAAGAAA
Source organism: Chiloscyllium plagiosum (assembly GCF_004010195.1). NCBI lineage: Eukaryota > Metazoa > Chordata > Chondrichthyes > Orectolobiformes > Hemiscylliidae > Chiloscyllium > Chiloscyllium plagiosum. Next base: position 10,882,751 of record NC_057712.1, on the reverse strand, counting down.
TGTAATTGCTTCGCCACTTGCGAAGAATTTTGCATCCTCGCTCTCCACTGGAGTGTACCTGAGGACTGGAGAGAGGCAAATGTAATTCCTCTCTTC
>NC_057712.1:10866232-10882396 GCF_004010195.1 Chiloscyllium plagiosum | reverse complement strand
AGGATGGGTCAGCATGTTTGCAGATGACACAAAGGTTGGAGGTGTCGTTGACAGTATAGAGGGCTGTTGTAGGCTGCAGTGGGACATTGACAGGATGCAGAGATGGGCTGAGAGATTGCAGATGGAGTTCAACCTGGATAAATGCAAGGTGATGCATTTTGGAAGGTCGAATTTGAAAGCTGAATCCAGGATTAAGGATAGGATTCTTGGCAGTGTGGAGGAGCAGAGGGATCTTGGTGTGCAGGTACATAGATCCCTTAAAATGGCTACCCAAGTGGACAGGGTTGTTAAGAAATCATATGGTGTTTTGGCTTTCATTAACAGTGGTATTGAGTTTAAGAGTCGTGAGATCTTGTTGCAGCTCTATAAAACTTTGGTTAGACCGCACTTGGAATACTGTGTCCAGTTCTGGTTGCCCTATTATAGGAAAGATGTGGATGCTTTGGAGAGGGTTCAGAGGAGGTTTACCAGGATGCTGCCTGGACTGGAGGGCTTATCTTATGAAGAGAGGTTTACTGAGCTCGGACTTTTTTCATTGGAGAAAAGGAGGAGGAGAGGGGACCTAATTGAGGTATACAAGATAATGAGAGGTATAGATAGAGTTGATAGTCAGAGACTATTTCCCAGGGCAGAAATGACTCACAGGAGGGGTCATAGTTTTAAGCTGGTTGGAAGAAAGTATAGAGGGGATGTCAGAGGCGGGTTCTTTACACAGAGAGTTGTAAGAGCATGGAATGTGTTGCCAGCAGCAGTGGTGGAAGCAAGGTCATTGGGGACATTTAAGAGACTACTGGACATGCATATGGTCACAGAAATGTGAGGGTGCATACATGAGGATCAGTGGTCGGCACAACATCGTGGGCTGAAGTGCCTGTTCTGTGCTGTACTGTTCTATGTTCTATGGTCTATGTTCTAAGTTGATGTGTCGGTAAGAATAATTGGATACTCGCAAGTATTAAATCTCAAGTAAAATAATATTAAGGTAGCAATGTTACTCTTCTTACAATAGATACTCAGACTATGATGTAAATTAATAGTACTTCAATGCCTTCTCATTATCGACAAGTTTACATAGAAAAAGTTACCAAGGTTGTCAGCCAGAATGTACGGAATAGGGAATTTCCATCTCGATGTTGGATCTTTAAGAGCATTCCGTTCCAGCTGTAACAGAGTGAGTAAATCAATAACATATTCAGAATTGGAAGTATACTGTTATAAATTGATACCTTAGAAATCAATGTAATGTGTCTCACACTTACACTCTGTACAATGTCGCCTTGAAACAGAAACCTTGGGGATTCTAAGAACAAGGTAATTAGAAAAGTACACCAAATGCTCTGCCCGCTGATCAAAAACATCACACAAATAAAAACATATAAATTGAATTAAGATGAAGAATTTTAGGTTATATTCTTACTAGATTTGAAAGAATATAGACTAAAAGGTGATAAAGAACAAGCTTTCTGTTTAAATTTTACACCTACCTAAATTTATTTTTGGAATGTCATCTCGAAAATCCCCAGGATCTACATCATAAACTGGTGAAGGAAAGACAAGATTTTAACAAGTTGACTTTCGCAATCTAAGAAGCAGTGAAAATTCTTAAAATATTGAGCAGGAAAATAAAAGGCAAAATATCTCAATATATACCATTCTCAAAAGGAGTATCTCTGATCTGGAAAAAGAAGATTGATATTTGTTGAAATAATGAAACAACAACAAATAACTTTTTAACCTACAAGAACTGTATCTTACCGCTAAAGTATTACAGTGGGTGATCAATAATGTTAAGCAAAGGGAAAACAGCCCAGAGAAGTTCATGATTGAAGTAAAAGATCCAAATATCTTAACAGTGCCGTGTTGTACAGGCACACTAAATTCAGTTTCTCAATTTCATGGACTTTGAACAGCAAATTTATCTTTACAGCATTCTTGTACCATGCAACTAAATTTCTCGTGATGTAAATCTGCATTACTTGCAGTATATTAAGAGGGCAACAGACATCCAATGATCTTCTTATAATAGTAACATAGTCATTCGGAGTTTAACTGTGTTCTTTCAAAAGATCATAGTCTATAGGTTACATAACTTTTTTTTGTAGATTATGAAAATAATACAAATGGCTAATGAATAAGTTACCTGAAAAAGTGAGAAATCCTTATAACAACTTTTCCTCTTTCTTCAACAAGAGTGCAGATGTATGTTTTGACAATTATCCAGCAAGTAATTCAGAGAAGGTAACATTGGAAGGTTTTTTGTTTGTTTGGCACCATTCTTGCCTTTGGGCCAGAAGATGGTGGCCTTGCAATTTTATGTTCACAACTCAGGCTGACCCCTCAGACTGTGGTGCGATGGCTCCAAAAAAGGCCAAACTGGTCCAAAGGTATTTGAATACTGTCCTGGGTGTCCTGGTGGATAGAGTTAACAAACGTTCAGTCCACTTTGTGGTAAAATGCATAAGGAGGCCAGCATACCAGACCAATTCTGCCTAGACAGAGATTGTAGCATGCTTCACTGCTCTGACCTCTATAAAACTGTGCTCTGTTGGTTGTCCTGTAAGTGATCTTTTACACTTCACAAAAATAATGTTACGACACAGGTTAAACTCTCCTGCTTAATTTAAACCAGCAACACAGAAAGGATTTATCCCATGCAGTAATTTGTGAAAATTCGAGAGGCCAAAAACTATTTAAAGTAAAAATTAACAACTTTATTTCTTAAAGTATAACAGTATTAACTAACAACTATTTACAACTCCTTCATTTAACCTATCTTTCACTTCCCCTTCTACAATATTAGCCCAATAAAACCCCCGATTAAGATTTACAAAACAAAACTTCTTATCACAAAACTTTCAATTTTCTCTGTATTCCTGTCTTTTCTTCTTGGGGATTCTGCTTCACAGATCACTGATCGATAAAGGTACCTTTAAGACAGCTATTTTTCTGGGCAGTGTGCAGATGTTGTTGGCTTGGCAGTTCTCCTCCCAACTGTTCAATTTTCCCCAGTCTTATACCCCCAAAGCATCAGATTGTGTCGTTGGCTTTTAAGATTGTCAATATACTCAATTTAAACTTGATTGGAATTTGGTATTTTTGAGGTATAATTTAAACTGATTGGCCAAATTCGAATTTGCTTCTTTTTTCCAGGCAACCAGCTACCCCAGTAACTGGAGCACATGTTACATTGTATCTTATTGAGAACACTTGGTGCTGTCACTGCTAGCTTTTAACTGTATTAAAGGTACAGTACACACACATCTTCATAACAATAAATAGTATCATCTTCTTTCATTTAGTTCTTTGTTACCTCTAACTCATTGGTTTACAACTCCCTCTAATTTGATCACTGCAAATGTATTTCACCAAGGGAAGTGGACTACAAGCCTCAACATTATATACATAACGTATGCTCATGGGCTGAGTACCATGTGATCCTTTCAAGATAATAAACTTGCACTTCCTGTTCACTCATTAGGGATGCCCACGACATCGCCTGCTCATGCATTCTCAAAAACTGTTCCTGCATCCATTTCTATTTTATGCAAGCCATCTCTTTAACTCATTTCTGGAAACACTGGCCCACAATTGGGCCAAGAAGGCCAAGACCAGTGGGAAGATGCAGTAGACATCAGGAATAAATGGTCAAGCTGTCCACAAAAGACTATAGCTGGTTTTGTGATGCTGATGAAACAGCTATAGGCCACTGACCCAATGAGCTATTTAGTACTCTGTTCTTCTTAATTGAGCACTACCACTTTATAGCCTTTCTTCACCTTCACAAACACAGGCATGAGCAGCACACAGAAGATCTCAGGTAGAACCCCACATTATCAGAAGCCCCTCAGAGGACTCTTAGAGACCAGGCACCAACTCAGCCTCAGGTATAAGTCTTGCTGCTGCACCTAGCCATGTGATATGGTCAACCTACAGGAGAACATCAGGCAGATTAAATTGGACACCTTCAGTATTATGGAGTGAAAGATTGAGGGGCCTCTCCCCATTCTCACAACGTTATGTGAAATACTTGAACAAGAAAAGGGCGGCAGCTGGTTCAGAGACCTAGATCCAACAGAATGCTCAGTGGCTGTTGGATACGCACTCTGATCTCCATTCCATTTCTCTAGGCACAGGAGCTTTACAAAGGGTCAGTTAGACTCGAAACATCAACTCTTTTCTCTCCTTACAGATGCTGCCAGACTTGCTGAGATTTTCAAACATTTTCTCTTTTTTGGTCTCTAGGCACATTTGTTCAGCATCAATGACAAAATGAAATGCAGACAAGGTGGGGGATCTCAGCCTCACTGCACCTTTCTCAGGTAGACAGGATGGTGCCAGGAGGCACCCACAATGTGGAGGAAAGGCTAACAAGCACCCCAAAAATATCTTCTCAGAATGGTCCAAATGTGTGTGGTTCCTCTATCTCTTCCCTGCCTGTTTATTTCAATTCATGCATTAGTTCATGTTGAGGGAGGTGAACATGCATCTAGACAGGAGACTCTCAGCAGGCCTGGCCCATTTAGGAGTCCCTTACCTTGTAAATTCTCCACTCTCTTTTCCATCTGAACAATAGAATCATAACTGGCTACTGTGGGTTGTCAGGATATGGCAGTTATAATGCAAGACACAAATCCTTAGTTTATGTAACTTGGTCACTTGAGCTCTGAGTATCATTAACAGATCACAAGGTGGCAATCATTGGGGACAATATAATCCTAATGAATCATTATAAATGCATGTCTTAATTGGATTAGTGGAACAATATTGATTTACAGATTAACAGTGAATTGAAGGCATTTCGCAAGCAGTTTTATTCACTTGAATAATGATAAGTGAACAGTTCTTTAGGTGCAATGATAGTGTCCCTATTTCTGAGCCAAAGACCTGTGTTCAAATCCCATCTGTTCCAGAAATGTGTTCTAACATCTCTGAGCATGTTGATTTAAACAAAAATATGAGTTATGTGGGCCCTTAAATACTCCAGTGCTACATTCCAACCTCTCTGAAAAGAAACAGTATTTACAGCTCCCATTTTTGCAAGCATTTCCTTCCAGTTTCAGATCAATGTGGTAAGGTTCCAAATTTGCACTTGCATGAGTGACTTGCACACTTTGCTTGTGACCCACAATATCCCCCTATTCCTCTTGTCCCCGTTTTCAATGCCAAACATTTGACCCTTAGATTACTTACAGGCCCTTCGGCCCAACAAGTCCACACCGACGCGCAACCCACCCAGACCCATTCCCCTACATTTACCCCTTCACCTAACACGACAGGCAATTTAGCATGGCCAATTCACCTAACCTGCACATCTTTGGGCTGTGGGAGGAAACCGGTGCACCCGGAGGAAACCCACGCAGACACGGGGAGAATGTGCAAACTCCACACAGACAGTTGCCTGAGGTGGGAATTGAACCCAGGTCTCTGGTGCTGTGAGGCAGCAGTGCTAACCACTGTGCCACCGTGCCGCCCTCAAACTCAGCCTCATTTTGTGATAAGTCCCAGTTTTGAGCTGCTTCCAGCCTCAATGACCCCATGGGCCGACCCCAGTAAAGTCCTGGATTATGTGCCATCCACCCTGACTGACTGTGGCCTGGACGCGACTCTGAGGATCGAATTCAACATGTAGTGTTTAGTTCTCATGTTGAGTTTCAGCAGTCTCAAATTTATCAACTGGGAAAAATTAATTAAGAAGCTGAAGTTAATAGGGTCAGTTGTGTAATTAATGAGATACAAAAATGCTAATCAGCTTCTCAGCACCTGAGAACAAGAATTTGCCTTTGGACAAATGAGTCATTTTCACAGGTAAGTTGAATCAAAAATTGGTTCAGTAACAGGAAACAAAGGGCATGTTTCTTGCAAATGGTAAATTGTTTCCAGTCTAACTTAGATTTGCTGTTTATATATAAATGATTTAGACTCAAATGATTGGGAAATCTGCAGAAACACAAAAATTGGCTGGATAGTTGAAAAAAAATGGCTGTTGACTATAAGGAGATATCAATGGTTGGTTGGAAACTAAAGGAAATTCATTTCAGAGAAGTAGTAAGCTATGCATTTGGGGAGGACAAACAAAGCAGAAGAATACACAATAAACATGGGTGGCATTAGAACAAGAAAAGGAAATGAGACAAAATAAGAAATTGCTGGAAAAACTCAGCAGTCAGACAGTATCTGTGGAGAGACACCAGAGTGAACATTTCAGGTCTGGTGACCCTTCTTTGTAACTGTTCTGCTCAGAACAACTCTTCAGCTGTTTTTGGTGCAAAGATGCTGCCTGAGCTGCTGAGTTCTTCCAGCAATTTCTGATTTCCAGTTTCTGCAGTTTTTTGTTTTGTTTTAATCTTGGAGTGCATGTCCACAGGTCGATGAAAGTGACAGGACAGATAGATAATGTCAGAAAGGAGGCAGATAGATGCTTTCCTTCATTGGGAACGATATTGAATACAATAATAGGGATATAATTATGTAACTACATAATTATGATAGGCAACTAAAACATTAGTTAAGCCATAGATGATGTTTTATGAATGGTAGAAAGATTAGGGTGGACACAAGAAAAATCAAACATGTCTGAAATTTACTGCTTGGCTTGTAATTAAGATAGAAGCCGTCAACACATTTGAAAGGAACGTGGATCTACATCTAAAGTGCCACAAGCTGAAAGATTTTAGACCAAGTGAGATTAGAATGGGCAGCTAGTTTGTTCAATTGGTGCAGAAGGGCTGAATGGCTTCTTTCTGTGTTGTAACTTTTGTATGATTCAATGGAGTTGATGTGGTAAATTGGCACTGGGGTATACAATCAGCCATGGTCTAACTGGTTGGAGGAAGAAAGAAAATAGGAAAATAGGGAAAACAGATGTGACTGGGGAAGCTATTGAGTGAAGTCCCAAAAGGCCAATGCTTGAGCCCATTCTATTTCAAATATATATGCATGGCCTGGATATGAAAGTAATGCTATTCTAGATTTGCAGATAACAAAGCAGTGAAGACAAAAAGGGAAAGAGTGATATGCAATTCAGCAAGAGTAAAGGAGCTGAATATAATTCAAGTGGAGAAAGGCTGCAGAACAGAGATTTGGGAGTCCTTGTCCACAAATCTCAAAACTCTAGCATCCAGGTTCAGCAGATAATAGGGAAGATGAATTGAATGCTGGCCTTTATTTCAAAGGGTAATAAGAGCAGGGAGGTTTTGCTAAAACTTTGCAAAGCACTAGTCAGACCACAGCTGGAATGATGTGAGCAGTTTTGGGCCCTTAGCGAATGAAAGATATACTGGCATTGGAGACACTCCAAAGAGGATTCACTTGGCAGACACCAGGTACAGAGGAACTATCCTACGAGGAGAGGTTGAGAATGATAGGCAACTTTATTGAAACATACAGATTTGTTAAGGCACAGGTTAGATATGGATTCTAGGACCAGAGTGCTTAATTCTCAGAATAAATAAAACAAATGAGGATTTTCTTTTCTTTCAGAGGTAGTGAATTAGTGCAATTCTTCGTGGCAGAGAGCTGTTAAGGCTGGGTTATTTCGTACATTAAAGGCAGAGAGAGCGATTTTTAATTAGTAAGCGATTCAAGAGTTCTAGGGAATTGCAGGGAAGTGGACTTGAGAATGAATGGATCAGCCATGATCTCTTAAATGGCACAGCCAACTCCATGGGCTGAATAACCTACTCTACTCCGAGGTCGTAGTATCCCAGTTAGATTTTTATTTAAAGTGTAGGTTAAACATTTGCAAAATCATTATATCTGTAACAATCTTGACTAATTTAAGATTGGCCTCAAGTGATGTATTCATTACATAGTGCCTTAAACTCTGACATTGCACAAATAGTTGGTCTGATATAAGAGTAGGAAACTCTGTTAGTTTTGGATTGATTGATTCAACTTTACACTGGGGCAATAAATGTGTGTGCTGTCTAACAAGTAATGGTACACCTGAACAGACTGATTTATTTTCACCACCACACATTTACATTTCAGGCTGCATGTGTAGGAAGCAAATGTAAACCCATACCACTAAATGTAGATTAACTGATTTGTTATTTCATGGTTTATTGGCTCTTGATAACTACTTTGTCAGCAAATCTAACCACCTTACCATGCTTAGAATAATCAAGACAAAACTGGTAGCATATTCACCAAAAACAGTGACTGCAAACCAACTCAAAAGTTTAAATGCTTTTGAATGGCCTGACAACTATGATCGGGTACTGTACAAAGGAGAGTTCTTTCTCTGTATCTATCAATGAAGAATGTTTACCATATAGGGTCAAGATGACCTACCTATCCAGTAAGAGTAAATAAATAAAGATACTTTCTAATCTCATAGTTTAATTACAATTATGTTTAGAAATGGTTGTTAGTGTTTATAATTAATACCTTTACATAGCAGGCACAACAAATTTAATGGCTCTAATCACAAATAAGTAAACTAAGTGTGACATAATAGGTGGGTTCACAGGCAGGTGGATGGAGCAACAGAGGTCAGGGGAAGTCAGGCCAGGATGCTATTTCAGGTAGTCAGGGTTAGTCGGTTGTGGGAGGGAATAATTGGGGCGTGTGGTATTGGTTAGGGAATTGGTTTGAAAAGTGACTGGTGTTTTCAGTGGAACAGTTTTGTGGTTGAAGCCTGTAGCCTGATGGCAGTCAGAACATCAGAATGATAAGTGGGAGATCAGTGTGAATTTAGGGTTACCAGTTTTGGAGTTACCAGGAGTTATTGGTTTTTTAAAAATAGAATTTCCTGAGAAACTATCCAGAAAAGTCTCAACAGGCCTGTCCCAAATCCCTGACTTGGGCTCAGAGAATTTTGTGGAGGGTCAGAGAGTGCAAGGGACTTTCCCAACATGTTCTAACTTCCTGAGCAATTTGCACACAGGTCACCACATCAGTACTTCCATAGGGCACTGACTTGTATCTCTGGTCCCATAACCAGTCTCCAAGAATCTGCAGACTAGAAAGTTTGAGCTGATATTTTGGAGGATAATCTTTCAACTAATCAACTCCTCTAGCTACCTCTGCAGACAAACTTCAAAACTGATCATAAGCTTAAAATCACAATATACTATGTCAAAATTTTGTATCGCCATGTGAAAATAAACTGGCTTTAATATAATCTATTGTTCATGGATATAGTAAGATCACCAGTAACTTTTCTGCATCTGTTTTAATGAGTTCACCAAATGGTAGGGCTGCGTAAAACTAAAACCAAGTTACAAGAAGAGAAACAAAGTGTAAACAAAATAATTTAACAGAAAATGCAAAACATAAAGATTTGGAAAGTAAGTCAATGGGACATTTATTTCATTGTTTTGTGAATCAACTAATTAGAATAAAATTACAACAAAAATCTTCCCGTTTCTAAAACTGGAAAGTAAATAGTACATAATCAAATGATTTATAAAACCAAATGTCTACATGTTAAATATACAATTTCTGAAATATATTAACCTTCTCAGAGGAAAAGAACCATCAAATAACCACTGATCACAGACAACACTATCAGAACACAGGAAGAGGCATTTTCAGTTGTAACTATAAAATTTAAATTGAGTTTGTAAAAATAATCAAAAATTTCATCAGTAATTCAAACATTTTTCATTATTAATCTTCCAACCATAAAGAGTTTTAAAAACCAACAGAATAGTTGAACAGTCAGTAATGACTCTAAAACAAATAAATTTGAGTTACATTGTATAAGGGATATGATTGCATAACAATATAGAGTACTGGAGTACCAACTGACATTGAAAAGCATATGTGATGTTTCACACTACTAAGTTGTCGATCTAAGTACAGAAATCAGTACCTTTGGGATGTTAATTAAAATATTATGCTATGCAGCAACAGCTTGCATCGTTTCTGACAAGAATCACCACAACTTGCATAAAAGGGATATGAACTTGTGAATTGTAGATAATCTGAGTCAGTGTTAGCAAGGTTGTATTTTGAGAGATTGATGGGGATCTCACCTACCAGTGGGAGAAAAAAAACAGTGGGAATCCCCTCTCAGTTCCATGATGGAAATCCAACAAAATCAATTGTCTTTTAGACAGTTAAGTGGCCACCTTTCCGCCCACCACAATTGAGGTGCTTGATGGTAAATGTCTTGCCCACTGAGAGTTACTGGTCAATCAGAGGACAGGATACTGGTCACTGGTTGGAATTTTGGCAAGAGCAGGGGTTTAAATTTCACTGATGTATTCACACACCAAGGCAATAATTGGTACCACAACCCAAGCAGAGAGCCTAAACACAAGCAATCTCTTAGGAGGGCACTGGCAAACCCAACAATGTTAACACACGAGGATATGGATGCATAGATACATCTGAATAGGGATCCAAAAGATGACGGATGCACTAACTCTGTGGAATTTTTATCAAGTGTTGTGCAGGTTTCAAGAGGAAATTGTTTTCAAACATGAAGCTTGAAATTTCAGTTACATCAATATCAAGTGACTTTGGGCCACATTCTTGGATGTAAATAAATCTACTGAAGTGCATTATTTGACAAAAATCTAGAAAACCTACGCAAGATAGATTTTTTTGAGAGGTGGTAAAAGTAGGTAAATAAGTAGAGAACTTGGAATATCTTTGAAGTGGCAATCAATGAAGTATTGATGTTTCAGTGTTAATGCACTGTAAATTTCCTCAAAAGAACTGATGCAATGTCATTCTTATTCCACAGTTATAGAAAGTTTTGTGCAATGCAACAAACTAAAGGCAGATATACACCACACAATTATGATATTCCTATAACAATACAGGTGCCTTTCTGCAGTGTGCAAAACTACATTGATCAAGTTTAGTTGGCTGCTTGTTCTTATTCACACCAGAAGAAACTATCGGTTTAAATGACCTTGGGTAATGCTGCCGAACTGGTCACTAATTGTACCTGACCTGGAGCTAGATCTTACCTTTCCTTTTTTTTTCTACAAGCCCTATTAATATTTGATAACTTTCCTTTAGGAGTCGCTGTCTTAGGTCTCACTGTACAAGTGCAGCCTTTGTGCTTTTGTTGAATGCCAAATACTTTGTTACACTTATTCTGGGAAGCTGCTCTCATTTCAGCCAGTTGTTCTTCTTTCTGGATTTCCCACTCTTCATCTGTGTCATCTAATACAATACCTGTCGTTTCAGCGACTCTCCTGTAATTGGAGCATTCTTGCTCAGCTCTGCAAATAAACAGAAATTAGTTTATGCGCTATAACACATTTCAGAAATACAAATGCTCTCAGTTTTTCTAATTTTACAATTTATTTCAAAAATTGTTACTCTCAAGTTTAATTATGTTCACCATTTAAGTATTGTTTAAAAATCTTGGCCTCAAAATTTGACTTCCTTGTACTTTTTTTTAAGTCAAATCCCACCCTTGCCATCCCCACCCCAACCCCCACCTGTCTTGCTCCACTCCCAGTTACTACCAGTATAAATTCCAAGGTCCATATTCATACTAAATTTAGCTTATGTCATTAACGTGATTGGGAAATTTGATCACTGGATTCATATAGGTTAATCAAAATGTTTTATAAAATGTTTCCCAATCTTTCATCATTATCTATTTGAGTTCAAGAACGGTGTAATAACCATTATTACAGAAATAACAAACTATCGACAATATTTAAGTGCCACCACTTACACTTCAAGGAATTTAACACAGTCTTTCTGCCCATATATATCTGCAATTCTTTTAGGGGTGTCCCCATAGAGATCTGCTTTGTCAATAGGAGCGTGTAGAGAATGCAGCATTCGAAGGACGGATAATTTTCCAGATTCTGCAGCAAAATGAGCCGCAGTCCATCCAGTCTCAGTTCTTAAGCAAGATCGAGATCCATTTGTGATAAGAAGTTTAACCATGTCTGGTTTTCCTGTCAGTGAAACAAAATAAGGTAGTCACATTAAAGGTTAAACATGATTTACATAAAACTTAGTTAAATTCTTCAATCACATGCACAGCTCTGTTTGAAACTTTACAACTGAAAAAATAGCTCCATTTAATTGAATTGATCTGGGCAATTTAAGTTTTGACTATCCTTTCAGGTTCCTGGCAAAAATCATTCTTTGGAATATCAATAGATTCCTGCATTTTTTTTCCTTATTTAAAACGGCCATCTCTATTAAGTGTTTGCCCTTTTTTGCACAAACTGGGATAACTCTCCATGGGACTTATTCAAAATACTTTTAAATTAATAAGTTGGTAAGAATGACCAAAATGCTGGATTTTTGTGTGACCCTAAAAAATCATTTCAGGTACAGAAACAATTTGGCAAGTACACATGAATCAAAAGCAGAAGTGGAGAAACAAGGAAGGTGGTTAGAAAAAGATAGATCACATCCAACCTCCAAAATAGAAAAATACAGAGATCAAAAAATATGTGTCAAGAGGATAGCTTAGTGGCTAACTTTGTTACTACAATAATGTTATTTACATATTTTCTGATCAACCTGTTCAGAGATGTTATTACACCCCTCTGGAGCAGGTAGGACTTGAATGGGCTTCCTGACCCAGAGGTAAGAACATTACCATCGCACCACATCTCTTAGCCTACAACAAATTTGTAACTTTAGTTGAAGTTGCAAGCAAGACATCTGACCCCTAAAAAAATTAAAGCCACACCATTAACAGCACATACTAATTTTGTTTCAGTTTTATCTTAAACAATAGCCTGGATGTTGGACTTTATTCAAAAGGAGTGAAGACTTCATGTAGGAAAGCCATGCTACAACTTTACAGGGCACTGGCGAAGCCATATACAGAGTATTGTGTTCAATGTAAGGAGGAGTATACTTGCAGAGAGAAGGTTCACTAGGGGGATTCCTGGGCTAAGATTAGAAAAATGAACTTTTGAAACATAAGATTTTGAGGAGGCTTGAAGAATAAATGCAGAAAGGATGTTTCAACCTGTGGGGAAATATAGAATAGTTTAACCATAAAAGTTGAAGATAATGACAATAACTAATCTTAGGAATTCTCTTGGAGAGCAATGGATGTTGGGTCATTGAATATATTCAAGATTGAGTTTGACATCACATCCTCCAACCTTGAAATTAGAAAAATATAGAGATAGAAAAATACGCGTCTAGAGGATCAGCCGAGTGGCTAACTTTGCTAACACAATAATGGTATTTATATATTTTCTTTAACTTACAGGAAATCATGGGGTGGGGGTGACTGACAGGAAAATGGAAGCACTTTCAAGACAATTAAGGCCACAGTTAGATCCAACATAAAATTTATTAAATGGTGGAACAGTCTTGACAGACTGAATGGCCTACCCCTGCTCGTACTTTTTATGTCACCAGATTATAGTCCAACAGGTTTATTTGAAATCACAAGCTTTTGGAGTGCTGCTCCTTCATTAGTTAAAGTGAAGAAAAACACGGAGGCACAGAATTTATAGACAGATTGACCAAAGGACTGTACAAATGGTACGAGTGATGGGTCAACAAACTGACTTTCCAGGTGATCAAAAATGTCAGACAGTGTGAGTAAAGTGTCACCAGCTGAACAGCAAGTGATGTGATGACCGATGATCCAATTAATTGAAACAGAGGTAATTACAAAAAATAAAAAATGGTGCTAGAAACAAACTAAATGGCTGGAATAATATGATAGGTATAAGAGTTGCATGCCGAGGATCTAATCAAAGTAATAAACAACCAAAAACTGTACAAACTAATTAAAGTAGAGAGATCATGACAAGTTACCAAGGTAATCATGTCAAAACAGGACAGGTAAGGAAGATTTTACAAATACAGAACAGTATGTTGGGGTTACATGTAGTGTCACAACTCACAACATTTGTACATTCATTTGATTTCTTTGCCTGTGTGCTTTTCTTCACTTCAGCTGAAAATTTCAAATAAACCTGTTGGACTATAACCTGGTATTTTGTGACTTCTGACACCAACACCAACGCCTCCACATCGTGCCTTTTTTTTAATGATTTTGGGATCTAATGAACTATCAGCATCCACTGTCATTATCCCTAATGTGAAAATGACTACAAATTCAATATATTGGATCTTCACAAATTAGAGAGGAGATCCTTGTACAATGTTAAAACATTAAATTGGAGTATCTCTCTGGACATTAATGTAATATTAAAGGGTTAAACTGCACCGAGTGAACATTCTGGAAGTGGGTGGAGATGCAGGAATGCGGATGACTCCCACCCCATTTAGACAGTCACTTGTTACTACTCCCCCTACTATTATCAAATTAAATTATCGTTCAATTTCTTCCATTCAGAAGTACTTTCACAGCCATCCTCCGAAGCTAGGTGACAAGTGCAGTGTGAGGTGAGGTGAGGTCGGACCCTGGCAGCGCCGTCCCGTCCCGTCCCCTCCCCCCGCCGGGGCTGGGTGCCCTGACCTTGCACCGCCGCCCAGTGCAGCGCCGTCCTCTGGCTCCAGTGAGGGTCCTTGCCGTTGGGGTCGCACGTGCCGCTGCGCAGAATCTCCTCCACCAGCTCCGTGTTACCGGCCGCTGCCGCCGCGTGCAACTCGCTCATCGCCGCGTCTCCCTGGCAACCGGCCTGGTGCGCGCGCGCGGCTCCACGCCCCGTCCGAGCCGGCGCACTGCGCACGCGCAGGGGCTGGAGCTGGAGCCGGAGCCGGCTTCGTCTGAGTCCTGTAAGAGAGGTTCAGTGGTTCCAATGGAGTCTGTTTGAAGGCAAGTGCTTCCCCTCAATACCATCCCCTCCCCTTGTTCTGCACAAGTCACTTGGCCCGTTTATTCATATTAACTTTTCGACAGCTGCAAGTTAGCCTCTTGTCTGTAGTTCAATCTGTATGGCCCTCCCTCCACTGGGGAGACACAACACAGACAGGGTTAAAAATCACACAACACCAGGTTATAGTCCAACAGGTTTATTTGGAAGCACTAACTTTCGGAGCGACGCTCCTTCATCAGGTGGTTGTGGAGTATAAGATCATAAGACATAGAATTTATAGCAAAAGCTTACAGTGTGATGTAACTGAAATTATATATTGAAAAAGACCTGGATTGTTTGTTAAGTCTCTCATCTTTTAGAATGACCATGTTGGTTTCAGTTCTTTCATATGTAAATCACAGAACTTTTTTGAAGTTACATTTTCAAGTGAACTTTAACAATAGGTGCCATGTTGGCCCAGATAATGCATCGAAGATGTATGGTGCCATGTGTGAGGCTGTCTGTGCCCCAATGTTCAGACTGATTCTAATCTAAAAAAGGGATTTATAGAATCTTACATGGATTCGTGCAGTTTTTTGAGCAAACACAAATGTAATCCTGAAATTACAAATTCATCCCACAAATTTATATGTGTGTGTATGGGGGTGGGTGTGAGTGTCTGTGAGAGAATGTGTGTGTGAGTGTAAAGGGGTATAAGTCTGTGAGAGGGTGCATGAGTGTGTGGGACTCATCACCTGCCAGTTCTGACGTGCCACAGCGAGAAATCGTAATGACCGCCTCAGGAGACAGACACGAGCTGCAACCAACAGGGTACCCTTTGTTGTCCAGTACTTCAGAGGAACTGAAAAGCTATGGCATGTTCTTTGCAGCCTGCAACACATTGTTATGGGGAAAATCATCAATCTCGGAGTCAGAGTTAGGGTTCAGAAACAGTTTATTGTACAAGGAAACACCGGAGCTCCGGGGAGAGAAAGACACTGACAGCATAGTGGTCAGCTGCAATTCTTCTCTCGACCCAGAGCATATGTCAAGATACTTTTATACATCTTGTGATGCGAAAGGTCAGTGATGAGATTATTGCCTTTTTAGCATGATTTATTTATATTAATCATTGCAGAATCGTTGATAGTTTCGATATAGTTCCAGCACAGCCTCTGTTAATTTCAGAGCGGTGTTTTGTTAGTTTCAATGCAGACATTTGTCAGTTTCAATATCTGTGTGGAAGTCCATTGTTGCAGTAGTGGGCACTAATCACTCTTCCTGAGAAGGATGATTACTGAAGGATGATTAGCAATTCGTATTGAGTCTGTATCAAGCTGTTAGCATTTCTATCAAAGGTGGAAATGTGTTGCTGGAAAAGCGCAGCAGGCCAGGCAGCATCTAGGGAACAGGAGAATCGACGTTTCGGGCATTAGCCCTTCTTCAGGAATGAGGAAAGTTGGTCCAGCAGGCTAAGATAAAAGATAGGGAGGAGGGACTT
>NC_057712.1:10829396-10865644 GCF_004010195.1 Chiloscyllium plagiosum | reverse complement strand
CGTCGACCATGTCGGGGGGGAAATTGCGGTCCTTGAAGAAGGAGGCCATCTGTGTTGTACGTATTTTGAACTGGTCCTCCTGGGAGCAGATGCGGTGCGGTCGCAGGAATTGGGAGAATGGGATGGCGTTTTTACAGGGGGCAGGATGGGGGGAGGTGTAGTCCAGGTAGCTGTGGGAGTCGGTTGGTTTGTAGTAGATGTCCGTGTTGATCTGGTCGCCTGAGATGGAAATAGAAAGGTCGAGGAAGGGGAGGGAGGAATCTGAGACTGTCCAGGTGAATTTGAGGTCGGGGTGGGAGGTGTTGGTGAAGTGGATGAACTGTTCAACCTCCTCATGGGAGCACGAGGCATCGCCGATACAGTCATCGATGTAGCGGAGGAAATGGTGGGGGGTGGGGCCAGTGTAGTTGCGGAAGATGGATTGTTCCACATATCGTACGAAGAGGCAGGCATAGCTGGGGCCCATGCGGGTGCCCATGGCTACTCCTTTCGTTTGGAGGAAGTGGGAGGATTGGAAAGAGAAGTTGTTCAGGGTGAGGACCAGTTCAGTCAGTCGAAGGAGGGTGTCTGTGGAAGGGTACTGGTCGGTACGGCGGGAAAGAAAGAAGCGGAGGGCTTTGAGTCCTTCGTGATGGGGGATGATTCTCCTGTTCCCTAGATGCTGCCTGACCTGCTGCGCTTTTCCAGCAACACATTTCCATCTCTGATCTCCAGCATCTGCAGACCTCACTTTCTCCTCAAAGATTTCTATCAAAGGTGTTGGCTGGACCCAGACACTTCGGTGGACAGTGTAGGTTACTCATGTATTCTCTTACCCCACCCGTCTTAAACTAATCAACTGAGTTGTGAGTGCATTGTGTTGGCATTCTGGTGGCCCAAGGCAGTGTCTGTGTTTGCTCTGCTGTCTCTCTCCATATTGTGGTCTGGCAGCTATCTTATGTGTCAAGTGGCCAACTGATGGCTCAGCGGCCGTCTTGTGTGTCCGTGTGCCTAGTGTCCCCCTGCCCCGTGCCATCTCCCACTTCACTCCCCCCTTTGTGGTCAAGGAGGTGACTTTGGAGATCTCCTGCAGACCATAGAGGTAGGTCATCTCTAGGCCTTCCTGCTCCTGAGGGGTATCATGGAGTGCCAATTTCATTGGGGGCTATTCCTTGGTAACACTCACTGTAGTACAGTTCTCGTCAGTAGTGCCTTACAGAAGAGCTTTAAACACCCAAGGCCCACACAATACCAGCATGAATGCAATGAGGAGAACTATCCCGTGTGCCAAATAGGGTCTTTAAGATTTACCTATCAACCAATTTAACCAGCTGTCTGTAATTGTGGATCCCTGTCGAAAATTATCTCACTGGTCTCAGATATTCTCAATAGCTTCTGTAATGTTATAAGAGGCATCAATAACGTGGGTGATACAATTGTCACCAATTATTGTACAAACTTCCCCCTTGCTGTGCTAATTAATAATCCACCGTGTAACATGTCTGCAGTGTGTAGAGTCTGAGTTCAGCCAGCTCTGTATTAATTGCCACCAGAGCTTTTGAGGTACTATTGCCTAAAATAGTCAGGCCACATACAAGATAATTTTGGTTTTTAGCGCTGACAACGCCTGCTGCGCACACCCCCCAAAGATAGAGATCCCAGGAATCCATATCCCACTGATGACACCAAAGTGGTGGGGACCTGTCAGTCAGCACCGAACTCCTGACTAATGGAGCAGGTCACTATCCTTCTCTGAACATTCTGTAAGGGTGCAATTGTCCCTACTGCAAACAGGTTTGGGAGGTCTGGGGTGTCTGTCGTGTAAGTCCCCTTAAATAGGAAAACAAATCCCTTCGGTGCTCAGTAACATACATTGTCCTGTCCTTCTGTCTGTCTATCCACCCACGTTGTCCCTGATCCCCTGGCTGGCCCCGTGAGCCTGTGAGTATCGAATGGGATGTCCATGTGGCAGAGCTGACATGGGTGCCATTGGCCATTGCACTGACCACATACGAGTTGTCTGCCCGCGGTCACATTCAAGCATGCTTGCTCATTGCAAGTGCAGGTAAACTGTCCCCTGGTGACTCTACAGCTCTGATAAATGCATTGAGTCTGGACGCAATGAGTCGTTATTGGCAACCAGAACATAAATGCATCCCCATCCCTGTCCTGTGAAACAGAGTGGGTAATTACCGGGTTTTAGATGGATCTTCCCTTCCCTAGGCTGGGGGGCCCAGCCCCATGGGCCGGTGGTTCAATCCAGCTGCACCCATCTACCTGGACCCCCCCACTTGTATTTCCCTATCTGCCGTTTATACACTGCTCCTGAGGTGTCCACCGTATACAGGTTGCAATTGGTCCACACCGGGGAGGCCACAAATAGGGATTCAACTGATCGCGCCAACGAATAGCAGACAGTTCGGTTCCCATGTAAGCTTAGGTGGGCTTTACAGAAGAGGTTATCCTCAAATCCTGACATGCTCCCGACAGACGTGACACCTAAACACAGTGAAATACATACAGATATATACATTTTGCAGTTAAAATAAAGTTGTCAGTCAAAGTCTTTGCTTGTGTCAGGAGGTGCAGTCATGCTTCTATGTGGTTTGTTCTGTTGTGTTTTCAGTACTCCCCCCTGGATGACTGTCTTGTCCGCCATTCCTGTTTGCACCTGGGGAATGGTCAGTGACATTAGTTTGGTCACAGGAATCTTTAAACAGTTTGAGTTGGGTCCAGTGCTTCCATGTGCCTTTTCCTTTAATATTTATGCAGGCCCGGGTATCCCCATTTATTACCACGTCGTATGGTCCATTCTATTTTGGGGCAAAGCCTGGTTTGTCAGGCAATGCTTGCATTAGGATGCAGCTTCCTGCTGCTGGGACCTCAGGAAAGATTTTGAGTTCCCCTGCCTTGTCCTTTTTGTCTTGTTTATCAATTACAGATTTACGCATCCCTTTCAATTGGGCGCTTAATTCTATCACATACTGTCGAATTTTGTCTTTTAGTGGACCCACATCGGTGCCACCTGTGATTATTGTCTCTGGCAATTGCATTGCTCGCCCAGTCATTAATTCATATGGTGTTGGCCCAGTTGCCTGATTTGTGGTGGCTCTTAATTTCATTAGTATGGCTGGCAGCACCTCAGCCCATGTTCTGCCTGAGGTTTGCATAGCCTTAGCTAAAGTATTTTTAAGTGTTCTGTTCATTCTCTCCACCATCCCTGAGTTCTGGGGATGATAGGGAATGTGAAATTTTTGTCTAATGTCGAGTAATTGGCAGACAGTCTTTGTGACTTTACATGTAAAATGTGTCCCTTGGTCGGAGTCGATCTGGAGGGTATCCCCCACCTAGAAATTACCTCCTCTGTTAATATTCTGGCCACAGTGGTTGCAGTGCAGCTTTTGGTTGGGAATGCTTCTACCACAGAGTGAATTGGTCTATGATGACCAGGTAGTACGTTTTCCCACGGGAGGGTGGTAGTGGCCCTGCAAAACCCACCTAAAGGGTCCCCTAGATCTGGGCTGGTGTCCCATCATAACTCTTATGGGTCTCCCTGGGTTATGTTGTGCACAAACCATGCATCTATGGCAGTACTTGGCCACGTCTCGTCTTTTCCCATTCCCTTCCACCACCACTCTCTCTTTCTACCTGTATGGGAGAGCCCGTTCAAGTAGTTCAAGCAATGTGTTCTGTATACATGCTGGTGCTACCACCTTGTCTGTTTGCCTCAGACACCATCCTCCCCTTTGAATACCCCTGCAGTTTCCATTGTGCTCTTTCTTGCTGCGGGATGTCCTCCTGTAGCTGCTGAATTTGGATAGCGTCTTTCGCTAATTCAATACTGGCTATTACAGTCTCGTCAATGGCTTCTTGCTCTAGGGCTTTCTGAGCTGTTCGGTCTGCTACCTGGTTCCTTTGAATTTTAGCCAATTTGGGTTCTCTTTTGCTGGCTCCTTTTGATGGGCTTTTGTTTTTATTACAGCAGCCTCTTTTGGCTGTTCACTGGCTCGCAATAGTGCCTGAATTTTTAATTGGTGTCTGATAGGGGATCCACCCTCTTCTACTCCATGCCACCATGTAGTCATGGACTGCAGCAAAGGCATATTGACTATATATATATATATTCACGACTTTAATTAGTTGTACTTGTTGTTGCTGTCAGGATTCCCTGTCTCACTAGTCCTTTCACTGTCTCCACAACTGTTTTTTTCTGCTTCAGGTTTTATTGGGTATTGCTGTTGGGGCTTATTCTCCAGTCCGGGAACCCTTATCCGATCTATGTTGCTTAGACCTGTATCTAACTTTGTTTCTGCCCATGCTCCGGGGACGCAGGCACAGATGGCTCCGAATCCCCCCTTTTCTAGGTTCCAGTCCCTACTGGGGACTGTAGCCACTTTAATAGTTTCAAGGTGAGTTGTAAGTTTCCCAATCTCAGTCTTCCAACCGTCCTGTCTGGGCTTAGATCAATTTCCCTTTTGCACAATTGATTAGAACATTATATTCTTTCATGAGATCATTACCTATTATGGTGCCCCCGTTATTTTGGTATACATAGAATTTCATGGGGATATATAGTTTATTTCTACGAGGGTAGTTTCGCTTAGGTAAGCTGGTGTTTTATCCCCTCCTGCCCCAGTTAAGTGAATCATTTTAATTGTGTGGGGTAAGTGTAAGTTTGTGATAGATACGGCCACTCCTGTGTCTACTAGCATTTCACATTTCCTCCCTCCTATTACTGCGGGCACGGTGGCTCAGTGGTTAGCACTGCTGCCTCACAGCACCAGGGTCCCAGGTTTGATTCCAGCCTCAAGGAGAAAGTGAGGACTGCAGATGCTGGAGATCAGAGCTGAAAATATGTTGCTGGAGAAGGGCTTATGCCCGAAACGTCGATTCTCCTGTTCCTTGGATGCTGCCTGACTTGCTGCGCTTTTCCAGCAACACATTTTCAGCTTTGATTCCAGTTTCGGGCAACATTCTCCCCGTGTCTGCGTGGGTTTTCTCCGGGTGCTCCGGTTTCCTCCCACAATCCAAAGATGTGCAGGTTAATTGAATTGGCCATACTAAATTGCCCATAGTGCGAGGTGCTAGTCAGAAGGAAATGGGTCTGTGTGGGTTACTCTTCGGAGGATCAGTGTGGACTGGTTGGGCCAAAGGGCTTGTTTCCGCACTGTAGGAAATCTAATCTAATCTAATCTAAATTCTCCTTCTCCCTTACCCTCACGAATGAGGGCAGCTGGTTGTCAGCTCTGCTAACCTTGGGACTCCTGTGGTTCCACAGTGTTCTGGGTGGTATTTGAGGGTGTCTCATGCTTTTCCCAGCTTCTATGTGTCCTGTTCTTTTGCAGCGGCTGCAGTATTTTACATTGTTTCCAGGTCCATCTCCTGCTCGTGGGACCCTATACTCTCTAGCAAAGTGTCGCTGAGGGCCACAGTTGTGGCAGGATTGTTTCATTCTATTCTCACCTCCATTCCGGTCGGCCGCTTTGTCAGGTCTTGCCTTTATTTCAGGAGCTTTTCACTCAACTGGGCCATCATAATCCTGGGACGTTATTACTCCCATTTTCAGGACGGCTTGGTGGACACTAGAGAGCTCATCTTTAAAAGCTTGGATGAATGCCCGGTCCCCTCCCCCAATCTGGGTTTGCTTGCCCTGAGCATTCCTGATAGACCCTAAATAATCATTCCCCATATTCAGAGGCTCCTTCTCCTTTAACTTGTGTAGTGGTCATAATCTTGCTGCAGTTCTTGGGAGCATTTCCTAGCACCATCTGGATTTCTTCTTTAAAGTTGGTGAAGGGGGCTTGCTGAGCATCGATCTCAGCTGTGAGGGCAAGGGCACGTGTCCACCTTCCTCCCCAAAAGTCTCCGGCTGCTGTGGCATCAGGTCCACCAGCTACCTACCTCCACTTGTCCGCTGGGCAAGCTGCGCAGACCAGCTGGTGTAGTTGGTGCCCTACACTATCTACCTCTTCCCAGAACCAGGTGTTTGCGCTCTGGGGCTATAATTTGCTCAAGGAGGCCATAATTTGCTGCCTCTCCTCTGGGGTGAAGGGTTTATAATTTGCTTTGGGTTGTGATTCTGTCCCTCTTCTGGTAACGGACACTAAGTTATATTCTTGCACAGTTCATCCAACAGAGGGAGCAGTTGGTCCCTGTTGGACGGTTTCGTAGGAGGAATGTGTATCAATTTCTCTCTCCTCTTCTATTCTTTCTAATGTGAATTCTATATCCTTTATCCTGCTCTCCAGCACCTTAACTTGTTCCTGGTCCTTTCTCCACCTACTTGTGGTGGCACTCACTTGTTCAATTAGGCTGGCTAATTGATATACTAACGTTACCCCTATCTTTTTAGTTTTATTCCGTTTCTGTTTATCTATCCAAACTCTCTGTTGTGCTAATGTCTGAGATGGGTGCCAACCACTTTTCTTCATTTGCTCTGTCAACCCTTGTCTGTCTGCCTTGTATTTCTCAATAATGGAACCTGCAGTTTCCCCTTTAAAACTTTGAACTGCCATTTAGCAGATTGTGTACCCCTGGATACCACCAACAGTAAAGTGTTCCTAACCAGTGGGGGTGTCTCTACTCCCTGGCCAATAATACTGTCCCAGCACCGTCTGTACAGCCATAGCAGCCTCCTAGCAAGGTGTGCTCTGTACCGGTGGGACTTCTCTACCCTCCCAGCTACCACTACTAGTCGGTACCTACCGGTCGGCTGGGAATGCCGGCTCAATAGGGTGTGCTCTCTACCAGTGGGACTTCTCTACCCTCCCGGCCACCTTTACTGACCGAACTCCTCCCAACAGGCCCAGAAACCTACCTCTAGCCCAGTGTGCTCTCTACCGGTGGGAATCTTTGCCCTCCCGGCCACCGCCACTATTCAAGCTCAGTCATTCTACTATGGACTGACAGGGTATCACGGTTACTCACAGTGTCCACACTTCCCACCTTGGTAACGTGCGCTCCACTGAGGTTTGGCTCTTGGTCAGAGTGATCACGTCCTCTTCCTCACCACATTGGGAATTACAAGTACAAACAGGACCCAACTTTTAACTTGAACTCTAACTGGACTCTCCGTTGTTCGCAATGTTACCTGACTTTGCCACTTGTGCTTCATAGCTTCTCGTGCCCTTGGCACCTCAATTCCCACTTCAAATCCCAATCTTCATGTGGGGGGCTATCCCTCTTAACAACCAGTGACAGGCACTACCTTGTCCTCTGGCTGTTTCAGCATAACCAGCAGGTTCGTACAATAGTTAGTACAATTAAATACTTATTCTCCACAGACATGCACTTAAAATTGTTAATTCAGTACTGTAGCAAATCAGACATTACAATCAGTATACCAGTCTGACTCTTACCGTTTGCAGGTACAAATTGATTCTTATCCCGGCCCCCAATTGTGGCCTTCAACCAGGGCACCAGTAATAAGAGCCTTCCTCGCTGCATCAATTGTTATGGGGAAAATCACCAGTCTCGGAGTCAGAGTCGGGGTTCAGCAACAGAGTTTATCGTACAAGGAAATACAGGAGATCCGGGAAGAGAAAGACACCAACAGCACAGTGGTCAGCTGCGATTTTTCTCCTGACCCAGAGCATGCGTCAAGATACTTTTATACATCTTGTGATACAATAGGTTAGTGATGTGATTATTGTCTTTGTAACATGATTTGTTTATAGTAATCATTGCAGAATTGATGATAGTTTTGATACACTCATTGTCAGTTCCAGCACAGCCTTTGTTAATTTCAGCGCGATTTGTTGTTAGTTTCAACGCAGACATTGTCAGTTTCAATGTCTGTGTGGAAGTCCATTGTTGCAGTAATGGGCGCTATTCGCTCTTCCTGAGAAGGATGATTACTGCAGCCCTGGCTATTAGCACTTTGTATTGAGTCCATATCAAGCTGTTAACATTTCTATCAAAGGTGTTGGCTGGCCCCAGACACTTCGGCGGGCAGTGTAGGTTACTCACGTGTATTCTCTCCCCCACCCACCTTAAACTAATCAACTAGGTTGTGAGTGCATTGTGTTAGCATTCTGGTGGCCCCATGCAGCGTCAATGTTTGCTCTGCTGTCTCTCTCCATATTGTGGTCTGGTGGCCATCTTATGTGTCAAGTGGGCAACTGATGGCTCAGCGGCCATCTAGTGTCACCCTGCACCGTGCCATCTCCTACTTCAACATTATCAATGAGGATGAGCACCTCTCCAATACCTTCCCCACGCCTTCACTTCTTGCCTTTAAACCAACGCCAAACCTCAAACAGATCATTGTTTGCAACAAACTGCCCGGCTTTCAGGACAACACCATACAGTCTTGTCATGGTAGACACTGCAAGACATATCAGAGCATTGACATGGATACCATTACATGTGGGGATGCCTCCCACCATGTACGTGGCAAGTATTCATGTAACTCGGCCAACATTGTCTATCTCATAAGCTGCAGCCAAGGATGCCCTGAGGCATGGTACATTGGCGAGACAGCGTAGAGGCAATGGATGAATGGACACTGCGCAACAATCACCAGACAAGTGTTCTCTGTTTTCTCTCTCTCTCTCTCTCTCCCTCCCTCCTTTACACACACACACGCAGACACACACACTCTCATGCATGCTCATACCACCCTACCCCTCCCCCGAGATTACGTTATTTTGCTCAAGAACTGCATGAATCCATGTAAGGTTCTGTAAATCCTTTTTGTTGAAATAGAATCAGTCAGAACATTGGGGCACAGACAACCTCAGGCCTTCAATGCATTATTTGAGGTAACATGGTACCTATTGCTAAAGTTCACTTGAGAATGTAACTGTAAGAAAGTTCTGGGATTTACATTTGAAAGAACTGAAACCAACATAGTCATTCTAAAAGATGAGAGACTTCACAAACAATCCAGGTCTTTTTCAATATATAATTTCAGTTGCATCACACTGTAAACTTTTGCTATAAATTCTGTGTCTTACGATCTTACACTCCACAACCACCTGATGAAGGAGCAGCGCTCCGAAAGCTAGTGCTTCCAAATAAACCTGTTGGACTATAACCTGGTATTGTGATTTTTGACTTTTTGTGACCCCTTTTAGCCCTTCTCATTCCTTGTTTAAGTTCTTTCTTACTTTCCTTATTTACTTAAAGAGCTTCATCAGTTCCCATCCTCTTTATACCTTATGTATGCTTCCTTTTTTTTCTGACCAACATCATAACATCCCTGATCATCCAAGGTTCATGTAACTTGCCATACCTATCCTTCATTCTCGCAGGAATGTGCTGCTCCTGAACGCTTATCAACTGCAGTTTGAAATACTCCCACATATCTGATGTAGATTTATCCTCAAATAGCTGCCTCCAAACAGCATTCTGCAGTTTCTGCCTAATATTGTTGTAGCTTGCTTTCCCCCAATTTAACACCTTCACCCGAGGACTGCTGTTATCTCTATCCATGAGTATCTTAATGGTATTATGGTCACTACTCCTCACTGAAACTTCATTCACCTGACCAGGCTCATTTCCTAAAACCAGGTCCAGTATAACCCCTTCCCTGGCTGGACTGTTTACATATTCAAGAAACCTTCCAAAAATGGTCCTTACAAATTCGGCCCCCTCCAAGCCCCTATCACGTAGCGAGTCCCAGTCAATTTGAGGAAGTTAATATTACCCATCACAACTACCCTGCTGTTTTTACGTCTTTCCAAAATCTGTCCACATACTCTTTCCTCTTTCTCCCATTAGCTGTTGGGAGGCCTGTAGTATACTCCCAGCATTGTGATTTCTTCTTTCCTATTCCTGAGTTCTACTCATATTGCCATGCTGCATGAGTCCTCTGGTGTATCCTGCCTCAGTAAAGCTGTGAGATACTCCTTTACCTGTAATACAACTCCCCCACCTCTTTTACCTCCCTTTCTTTCACAACTGAAATATCTAAATCCTGGGACATTCAACTACCAGTCCTGCTGTCTGTAATCGTAATAGTATCATTGTTCCAAGTACTAACCAAAGCTCTAAGTTCATCTCCCTTGCCTTTTATACTTCTTGCATTGAAACATGCATTTAAGACCATCTCCCCTGTTATAGAGTCATAGAGATGTACAGCATGGAAACAGACCCTTCGGTCCAACCCGTCCATGCCAACCAGATATCCCAAATCAATCTAATCCCATCTGCCAGCACCTGGCCCAAATCCCTCCAAACCCTTCCTATTCATATACGCATCTAAATGCCTCTTAAATGTTGCAATTGTACCAGCTTCCACCACTTCCTCTGGCAGCTCATTCCATATCCATTCCACCCTCTGTGTGAAAAGGTTGCCCCGTAGATCTCTCTTATATCTTTCCCCTCTCACCCTAAACCTATGCCCTCTAGTTCTGGACTCCCCGATCCCTGGGAAAACACTTTGCCTATTTACCCTATCCATGCCCCTCATAATTTTGTAAACATCTATGAGGTCACCCCTCAGCTTCCAACACTCCAGGGAAAACAGCAACAGCCTGTTATGGGAGTTCCCCATAGTTCTCCCTGTATTCCGTGAGATCTAATCTTTCTAATCAGTCTCCCATGGGGAACCTTGTCGAACGCCTTACTGAAATCCACATAGATCACATCTACCGCTCTGCCCTCATCAATCCTCTTTGTTACTTCCTCAAAAAATTCAATCAAGTTTGTGAGACATGATTTCCCACGCACAAAGCCATGTTGACTATCCCTAATCAGTCCTTGCCTTTCCAAATACATGTACATCCTGTCCCTCAGGATTCCCTCCAATAACTTGCCCACCACCAACATCAGGCTCACTGGTCTATAGTTCCCTGGCTTGTCCTGACCACCTTTCTTAAACAGTGGCACCAGATTAACCAACCTCCAGTCTTCCGGCACCTCACCTGTGACTATCGATGATACAACTATCTCAGCAAGAGGCCCAGCAATCACTTCTCTAGCTTCCTACAGAGTTCTAGGATACACCGGATCAGGTGTCCTGGGGATTTATTCACCTTTACCTGTTTCAAGACATCCAGCACTTCCTCCTCTGTAATATGGACATTTTGCAAGATGTCACCATCTATTTTCAGTTGTGTTTTCTGCTTGTTCTTGGTAATGTTTGCCTTGGTACCTACCTATCCCTCAATTTCCGCATCTACTACCTTACTCCTCTGGTTCCCTTCCCCTGCCACACAAGTCTAAACCCTTCCCAACCATTCTACCAAGTATCCCCCCAAGGACATCAGTCTTGGTCCTACCGTGGTGTAACCCATCTGGTTTGTACAAGTCCCATCTCCTCCAGAACTGGTTCCAATGCCCCACGAATCTGAAACTTGCCGTTTCAGGTAATGTTCTCAGCTACACATTCATCCTCTATATCCATTTTACGCTGACTAGCTTGTGGCACTAGTAGTAATCCTGAGATAATTACCTTGGAGGTCCTACATTTCAACTTTCTTCCTAGTTCTCTATATTCTGCTTTTCGGATCTCATCCCTTTTTTACCTATATCATTTGAACCAATGTGCACCATGACCACTGACTGTTCACTCTTCACCCCTCCTTTTAGAATGTCCTGCGACCGCTCCAAGACCATAGCATCAGGGAGGCAACATGCCATCCTGGACTCTCGTTTGCGGCCATGAAAATGCCTATCTATTCCCCTTACAATTTAATCCCCTATAACTAGAGCATTTCCATGCCTATCTCTCCTTCTTCTGCAGCAGAGCCAACCATGGTGCCATGAATTTGGCTGTTGCTGTTATCTCTTGAGAGACCATTTCTCTCAGCAGTATCTAAAACAGATACCATGTGATTACCAAAGCCCGTTAGGGAAGGAAATTGTCATCATTACCTGGTCATGTGTACACATGACTCCAAACATACAAAGTCAATAGTGTGGGAGAATCAACATTTCGGGCATAAGCCCTTCCTGATGAAGGGCTTGTGCCTGAAACATCTATTCTCCTGCTCCTCGGATGCTGCCTGACCTGCTGTGCTTTTCCAGCACCCTACTCTCAACTCTGATCTCCAGCATCTGCAGTCCTCACTTTCTCCAAACGTACAAAGGAATGTGGTTGACACTTATTTGGGCAATTAGAGACGCTTAATAAATGTTGGCCCAACCTGTGACACCCACATCTGCTGAAGGAATAAAACAAAAGCTGTAAAATCTTTAAATTGATTTTTGTTAAATCAATTAATGAGTTTGATTGTTTTCTTCTGGACCTAAGTCCATTTCAAAGAATTGAGGTTTGGAAACATTCATCAGATGATTATGGTTGAGTTATGTAAGATAGTAGTCGATACTTAGACTTTGATTTCATCATAACACGACTCCCTAGTATGCTTGACATCATCAATGTATATATTGGGGAATGATTTTTATTATGAGTAAAAAGTGAATCAAAATAAGTTTTTTTAAGTTGAAGAGAATTATTTTATCAATCCACTTACTGGAAAATGTGGGAATTTGTCATGGAATTTAGATATGAAATATGAAAATCGTTTTACTGATCTTTAAACTTTTGACCACCAAGTTACATCATTAAGTTAAAAATCACACAACACCAGTTAATAGTCCAACAGGTTTAATTGAAAGCTAGTGCTTCCACTTAAACCTGTTGGACAATTAACTGGTGTTTTGTGATTTTTAACTTTATACACCCCAGTCCAACACCAGCATCTCCAAATCATTTCTCATTAAACTTTTTGCAGTTTGTTTATAAGTTTTGCTCTTTAACAAACTTAACTGAATTAAAGTGGGTGACATGATCACTTACTATATCACTGACCCCATCAGTGCGCGCACACCTTTGTTTAGAAAACGAAAAGTGACAAAAGCGAGTGACCCTTAAACAATTACAGAGCTTACCACAAACAATGTATAATGCAGTGCTGACCTGCATACAAACCATTGACCTGTATGTAAAAAAGTAGTGTGTACAAATGTATGTGGAAGATAGCACATTGGACCCATGGGAGATTAGCTATTTTTTGTATTTGCTACTGGTAAAGGTCACTCATTCAAATTCCAATTGCATACAGAATTACATTGAATGTAGAACACAGAAACCAGTTCTTCTGTCCAACAGGTCTGTGCACCACATAAAATACATCACATGTGGTAGCAAGTTCCAGATCCTAACCACAGTCTGGATAAATAAACTTGTCTCTCCAATATCTTGTTAAATTGATCAACAATCTCTCACATTGGACTTTTCCTCAGAACAATGTCTTGGGAGATCAAAAGCTGCCTCAGAGTTTATGGATTGCCCTTCACTCCATCCAGAAACATAGGAACAGAAGTAGGTTATTCAGCCCCTTGAGCTGTTCTGCCAATTACAGTAATGAGATCATGGCTGATCTGTAGCCCAACTACATCTACCTGTCTTTGGCCCATACTCCTTAACTCGTTTGCTTAACAAAAAACATCTATCTCAGATTTAAAATTATCAACTGATTTAGATTCAGTTGCTGTTTGCAGAAGGAAGTTCCAAACTTTTATCACCCTTTGTGTGTAGAACTGCTATGTAACATCTCTCCTGAACTAAAACCCTTGCTCAGTCTTAAAGAAAGCTTCATTGTGTAAGTTATTTTTTCCACAATCCGGATAGCATACAAAGTAGAGTTATACACAGGACAGGGACAATTCTATCAATAGTGTTATTGCTAATCACCCTGTACAGATGCACCTCAGCTAGGACACGAACTCCGAGGAAGGGTCTAGGGCACTGCACAGTTTTAAAAGTTTGCAGTTCCAAATAAACCTAAAAATCTCACAACACCAGGTTATAGTAACAGGTTTAAGTGGAAGCACTAACTTTCGGAGCGACGCTCCTTCATCAGGTGATTGTCCTGATGAAGGAGCGTCGCTCCGAAAGCTAGTGTGCTCCCACTTAAACCTGTTGGACTATAATCTGGTGTTGTGTGATTTTTAACTTTGTACACCCCATTCCAACACTGGCATCTCCGAATCATGCCAAATAAACCTGTTGGACTAGAACCCGGTGTCGTGTGATTTTTAACTTTGTACACCCCACTCCAACACCTCCACATCTTAAATTCCCGTGTTTGGGCTTTATACTTATGGCTCACTCCTTGATTCGTTGTGCTCTTTTGTCCGGCTTCCTGGTCAACGTCACAAGGGCTTATCTGCTCCTTTCGGGTTGACTGGGAAAAGGCATGGCGTTTTGGTTTCAGTCTCAGGGCAGAGTCCCGGGTTGAGCGCCGTGAGCTGGCATTCGGCTGAGCCCAGGGCGATTGGAATAGAGCAGCGTGCCCTCTGAAGTATGAAAGAGTGTGTCAGTTAAAGTCAGTGAGCGGGGGGGATTTAATGAGTCTTTGGAGGATTGGAGGCTGTGTTGACAAGTTCATTGGGAAGCTGTTCATGCCAGCAGCGGGACAGAGCGCCGCACTTAGAGCGGTAAGAAACGTGCGTTGTGGTTCTGAATACATATTTACATGATCATGTCGAGTTGGAGTGCGCGATAAGAAAATGCCCTCGACACAATTACTTCTTTATCTCGAAAACGATATGAAAAGCACAGGAATGACATTTGCCCAGTGCTTTAAGATAGCGAATGAAAAGAATAGGCCAGAGGTGGGAAGTGATTGATTGATTAAAGCAAGCCAGCAGAGTTAATTAATACACGGGGGTGGGAAGCTACCGACTGAGTTTGGGTTCCGAGAGAGAGTGTAGAGAAAAGGATTTCACCAGAGATTCTGCTTCATGTGTTCAGAACCCCCTTCTGGTTGTGATTCAGCAACACAAAGAGCGTAGGCAGCCGAGGCTAATTCTAATATGAGTATTAAGTAGCTGGAATATGGATTTCTAGGCTGAAGGTTATGCTAGCGGCTCTCCCAGCCCCACCACTCCGAGCAATGATTTAAAGAGGAATGTGTTTCCCCTGAGATTTTTATCCGCGACATTTTCAGCTTCCCCCCCTCCCTCCCTTATTTACAACCTGGTTTTAAATGTTCAATGAAAATGTGTTAAATTTGTGTAGGTTGCCAAGTGATTAAGTGAGGAGGAGGCGGTGATGACGGCAGCAACAATTGAAACTAGGATTTGTAAAACGAATCGGATAAAATCAGTGAGAACAGGCTTTGTTATTATTGACAGAATTCAACATCGGGTTAGCTCAATAACAAAATGGGCGAGAGGCCCTCTTTGAAGGTTGCCAAAATACGGGAAGGTGAATTTGAAATGTATTGGAAGGTGTCGGTGAACTCAGCAGAATCAACAAAGCAAGCTTGGTTATCTTGCCAAGTTGAAGTAAAAGTCAAAGTCTTGTGCAGTTCCGGCCTTGTTAGATTGCATCTCACATACTCCTCTCAGTTTGAAAACCTAAGTGCTGGAGAGACACAAAAGAGACCCACAAAGCCTGCTGATTTAGTTTTCTGATGTTAGTCAGCGTCAAACATAAGGTTTTTTTTCGGGGCGGGAGGGGGAATCTAAAAGGCAGGTTGAGTGAGTAAAGAGAATAGAAAAACTTAAGTTTAAATAGGGCATTAAAGTGGAACGGGTTTAAACTGATAAGACAAATTTGTAAATTGTGTTGGAACTTGTCAGCCTTGGTTTAGTCGGTAATATTTCCAGTTCTGACTGAGAAGTTAGGTTTAAGTTTCATTCCAAGTTTAACAGATTAGGTTGATATCTTAGTGCTGCGTTTTGGGTGGGTCATTTAAACTGAAGCCCCACCTACCCTACCAACTGGATCGAAGAGAAAATACGAGTACAATTTTTCAAGATCACAAAAACATTTCTCATTTGCTGCTGGAACAAGTGGGATTCTTTGAGGAAAAGTGGAATGCTATGATGGTGGAAGAGTTGGGACATGTCCTACCTTTGAATGGAAGTACTGAACTTTTATTTCTATCTACCTTATTGTTAAGCCTTTTGGTGCATGTGATTTTTAGGCATGTGCAAAGTGTGTGTGTGTAAGTACATTTGGTTAGCTGACATTGTGGTGGACTGCCTGTCAATTTGTAATTTATATTTGAGTTGAAAGCTTCCCATACAGTGAGCATTGGTATTCAAAATAGTCTTTCTGAATGAGAATCTGATCAGTGAAAGGAACAGTTGTCATGTAATCTAACAGAAGAATTAACCTGCCCATCTGACCTTGAAGGTTTTAGTCTTTCTGAAGCTATTGCAAACAAATTGACGTAACTGAGCCAAAGATGTTCCTGCTTTTACATGACTGCTTAGAATGTGTAGGCCTGTGACCAGAATGTGCCACAAGGATTGGTGTTGGGTCTGCTGCTTTTTGGCATTTATATAAATGATTTGAATGTGAACATAGGAGGTATAGTTAGTAGATTTGCAGGTGACAGTAAAATTGGTGGTGTAGTTTGTAGCGAAGAAGGTTACTTCAGATGGTTACTTGATCAGATGGAGTTTAAGTTAGATAAATGTGAGATGCTGCATTTTGGTAGGGCAAATCAGGGCAGGACTTAATGGTAAGGTCCCAGGGAGTGTTGCCGAAGAGACCTTAGTGTGACGATTCATAGTTCGTTGAAAGTTGCACATAGACAGGATAGTGACGTGGTATGCTTGCCTTAATTGTCAGTGCTTTGATTACAGGAGTTGAGGTCATATTGCAGCTATACAGGACATTGGTTAGGCTATTATTGGAATGCTGTGTTCAATTCTAGTCTCACTGCTAGAGCAAAGATGTTGTGAAACTTGACAGGATTTAGAAAAGATTAATGAAGATGTTGCCAGGGTTTGAGGGTATGAGTTATAGGGATAGGCTGGGGCTATTTTCCCTGGAGTGTCAGAGGCTGAGGGGTGACCTTATGAAAAATGCATAAAGTCATAAGGAACATGGATAGGGTGAATAGCTCATGTTTTTTTCCCCCAGGGTAGTGGAGTCCAAAACTAAGGACATAGTTTAAGATGAAAGGATAAAGATGTTAAAAGGGGCAACTTTTAATGCAGAGGGAGGTTCATGTATGGAATAAACTACCAGAGTAAGTGGAGGTTGGTACGGTTATAACATTTTATATGGCATCTGAATGAGTACATGAATAGGAATGGTTTTGTGGGATATGGGCTAAATGCTGGCAAACGGGACTAGATTAATTTAGAATATGCGGTCGACATGGACAAGTTGGACCGTACATTTCTATGACTCTATGTAACTTGATATTTTTTAGCTTCAGTTATGCTTGTCAGTCAATATACAGTACAGAACTACATTAGACATTAAAGTTGTTAATATACTGGTTCCTGCATTCAAACTACACATTAGGAGGCCCTAGTGTCCATTCAGCACTAAATAGATTTGCAAACTTTGGCATAGATAAGATGTAAGATTGCAGGTGTTCACTTTTATCTGTTTGGTTACCCTTGTTATGGTTAGGGGCTTTGTGTTTATTCAACTTCAGTTGTCATCCTACTCTTTTTTTTTGTAACATGGGCTAAGGCTCTGAATTGCAATGTTGTTGTTCCAAAGAAAGAAAAAAAGACTTGCGTTCGACAAGTTGTCAAATGGTGTCCCAAAATGATTTACATCCAATTAAGTTTTTTTTTGAAAAAGTGGTATAATCTCTGCAGTAGGAAACACAATTTAGGTACACGATCCTTTATCCGAAATCTGAAATTTTTTCTTGGAGAGGTCCTAGGGAGTGTTACTGAACAAAGAGACAATGGAGTACAGGTTCATAGCTCCTTGAAAGTAGAGTTGCAGGTAGATAGGATAGTGAAGAAAGCATTTGGTATGTTTTCCATTATTGGTCAGAGTACTGAGTACAGGTGCTGGGAGGTCATGTTGTGGCTGTACAAGACATTGGTTAGGCCACTTTTGGAATATTGCGTGCAATTCTGGTCTCCATCTATTGGAAGAATGTTGTGAAATTTGAAAGGGTTCAGAAAAGATTTACAAGGATGTTGCCAGGGTTGGAGGATTTGAGCTATAGGGAGAGGTTGAATAGACTGGGGCTGTTTTCCCTGGAGCTCAGAGGCTGAGGAGTGATCTTTATAGAGGTTTATAAAATCATAAGGGGCATGGATAGGGTAAATAGACAAGTTTTTTTTTCCCCCTGGGATGGGGGAGTCCAGAACTAGAGGGCATAGGTTTAAGGTGAGAGAGGAAAGGTATAAAAGAGACCTCAGGGGCAACGTTTTCACGCAGAGGATGGTGTGTGTGTGTGAATTGGGCTGCCAGAGGAAGTGGTGGAGGCTAGTACAATTGCAACATTTAAAAGGCATCTGGGTGGTATGGAAGTGTTTGGAGGGATATGGGCTGGGTGCTGGCAAGTGAGACTAGATTGGGTTGGGATATCTGATCAGCATGGGAAGAAAGTGAGGTCTGCAGATGCTGGAGATCAGAGCTGAAAATGTGTTGCTGGAAAAGCGCAGCAGGTCAGGCAGCATCCAGGGAACAGGAGAATCGACGTTTCGGGCATAAGCCCTTCTTCAGGAAACATGGACTCTGAGTGTGGAAGCGTCATTTTGGCATGAACATAGGTGACCCAACTCCATACCTACTCAAACCAGTTACTCAGACGTGGCGGGTGACACAGCCCAGCACTGGCAGACGTCAACTGTGTCTCGGTGCTCGTACTATTCACACGTGGATCTGTTGTTAGGTAATATTTTTTATTTCATTGTGAAAATGTCATTTATTCCAAAATCTGAAAAATTCCAAATTCTGAAAAATAACTGGCCCCATGGAGTTCGGATAAAGGATTGCGTGCCTGTAGCCAGTTTGTGCACAGTATATTTCTATATGATCTGAGAAACAAATTGCTAGCTAACATGTTTTAAGCATTCGTTGAGGGACAAGGATTGGGGTAAGCTCCCTGCTCTTCTTTAGATAGTGTCATTGGATCTTTAATGTCCACATGATATGGCAGGTCAAGTTTTGACTTAGTCTTATTTGAAAGATGAATGTTTATAGATTTTCTAAAAATATATTCGTTGATTTATCTTTTGAGTTTTACCCACACCCATCAAAATGTTTTTAAAAATGAGAGGTATTATTCTTTGAGTAAAAATGGAAAATACTCAAAATACTTTGCAGGTCTGTCAGCATTGTAAATATTTCAGGTCTCTGATTTTTTTTTCATGGCTTTTCTCAGTTGACATGGAAATTATGTTTTTTCTGATCTCTTGATTTGCCTCTGCTAACAGATATTAAATTAATTTTAACTTGACTTAATATCAATAAGGAGAAAGTGAGGTCTGCAGACGCTGGAGATCAAAGCTGAAACTTTAACTTGACTTAATATCAATAAGTACATTTTAGTAGCTTTAAGGATACGCACTGCTTAAATATTTCTCCACCTTAGCAACAGAATAATAATCCACAGTGAAAGGTTACTTCCATAACCAGATCTGCTGAAGAGACTGATCACCACCAAGAAAATAAAGTTATTCAGTCCCCACTACGCCTGTCTGGATCATAAATTCATCTGGATGGAAAATATATTATTGGAAGTGTTTGGCCTGATCTCTCTTGATCAACTGACTGAAACTGCTGACATTATTAATGATTAACAACTGGTGGAGGCAGTCAAAAAGTTTAATGTGAGATTGGGTCAGTCTCTACTATGAGGGACTCCTTCTGGTAGTGTCCCTACCTCTGGACTAAGAGACACAGGTTCAAGTCCTCCTTACTCCAGAGGTGTATAATAGCACATCTTAACAGGTGAATTAGAAAAGTAGATTTTAAAAATGCTTCAACCTCTACCACAATATTGATTCTTGCATCTGCCTTATTTATTTGCAAATAGAGACTTTGGATGTCGCAGTCAGAAAGTTGCAAAGTATTATTTGATCTTAGATTTATTTAAGAAACTTATTTGCATTTCCAACACTTATCATGACAGTAAGTGCAGGAGTAACCTAAGCACTTGACGTTGCCATCCAATTTTTAATGCTGCTATCATTTTAGAACCGACCTTCTTAAATCAATATTAATCAGTTGCCAATGTAACTTTTGGGGTGCTTCATTGAATTTATATTTATAAAACTCTCATTGGAATAAAGTGTTCACAGCTAAAATTGCTTATTATGTTTGAAATAAAAATGTTAAGAGAAAAATTAGTGAAAGCATCACATCAATGATGCTACAATGAATTTGGGTGCTGCAGACATGAAGTCAGTGCACCCTGGCTCTGATTTTTGAACTGGAACTAAAATAAATATTTTTCAATTTGGATTTTTTTGAAGTGGAGCTGTAGTGTTTTCTGTCTCTTCTTACTGTAACAAAAAAACTGTAATGAGTAAATGTCCGGTCCCCCTTCCGTAGGGAGTTGAGGTGTCCTAGTTAAGTTAGTTGGCCAGGTGGATGAGCATGTGGGTCAGATTAATAACAGCAGTGGGAATTTTGATAGTCATTTCAACTGATGTAGAATAGGGATTGGCCACTTATCCTACCTGTATTTAGGGGGTAGGAGGGGGAATAAAGAATACTTTATGGGAGTCAATGAACAATCACTGGAGACAGGTGCACTATTGCAGTTACTGTAATAGTTCCTGATGAATGAAATCATCAAGGATTGATACTGGTAGCACACTAGGCATCAAATCAGGTTTTCCTATAGTAAGTTTTCTAATGGTGTCTACTGTTATTTGGATTTACTCCAACTGCCCTTCAGTTCAAATATTATTGCCTCCTAATTAGCTGAATTTGCAGGTTGATAAGTGAAGTAAGGTAAGCTGGGCATCTGGATCTTTATAAAGAGGGCAATCAATAAACTGTCTCTTTAACCAAGAGATCATTATTGGCTAATTATGGGCGGCACGGTGGCACGTTCTCCCCGTGTCTGCATGGGTTTCCTCCAGGTGCTCCAGTTTCCTCCCACAGTCCAAAAATGTGCAGGTTAGGTGAATTGGCCATGCTAAGTTGCCCGTAGTGTTAGGGGCAGGGGTAAATGTAGGGGAATGGGTCTGGGTGGGTTGCGCTTCGGCGGGTCGGTGTGGACTTGTTGGGCCGAAGGGCCTGTTTCCACACTGTAAGTAATCTAGTAAGTAATCTAATCTAGTAATTTGAAGATTGGAACATAAGCATCTCAAAGACACAGAAACAAATGTAAATTATACTGGGTGAATTTGACCAAAAACAAAACAAGTACAAACATAAAAAGAAACTTTGGATCCAGAGCAAGAGCAAAAAGATTCGGTGAAAATGATTTTTTAAAAACATTTGTAAAATTTCCAAAAATAGTTAATACCTGAAGAAATGAGATACTTGTCATTAATTTTTAGCCTGAGGCTGATTGGCAGTAATTGACTATGATGAAGGGCTTTTGCCCGAAACGTCGATTTTGCCGGTCCTCGGATGCTGCCTGAATTGCTGTGCTCTTCCAGCACCACTAATCCAGTAATTGACTATTATCATTCCTCTTTCTTTTAAAAAAAAAAGTGCAAATGTTCATAATAATCTGACTATTTTTTCCAGCAGGTTTAACATCTATCTGTTGTGCAACTGAGATTGTGTAAATCCAAACTACTTGAGTCAATGCGTAACACTGGTGTGAGATAAAAAGCAAAGTTTTTTTTCAGCTCAGTTTGAACAACAAATTTTGACCATTGGCGTTTGTTCCTCGCCTAAAGTTGTGATACAGATTATGCAGGAGCAGCATTGTTCATTTGACTGAATGTACAAATTAGAATCACAAGTAGCCATTTGGCCCCTCAAACCAGCTGTGCCATTCAATCAGATTGTGGCTGATCGGTTCATGTTGTTGAATTTCACATTCTCATTACCTTTGATTCCCTTTCCAAACAAGAATCTGTCTAACTCTGCCTTAAAAATATTCAGTAATCTTGCCTCTGCTGAATTCTAAGGCACAGTTCCAAAGTCCTGAGAAAATTCTTCATATCTCTGTCTTGAATTTTGAAACAGTGTTCCCTGGTTCTGGACTTATCCACAAGAGGAAACATCCTTTCCATATCCACCTTGTCAAGACTATTCAGGATCTTATACACTTCAAGTATATCCCCATTGCTGTTGTAAACTCTGGCAGAAACTAGATAAAGCCTGCCCAACCTAGTCACCTAAAACAGCCCACTTATTCCAGGAAGCATTGAGCAAATGTCTTCTGAGCCACCACTAACATATGCAAACAATATGGCCCTTCATTCATTAGAATCACCCACTCCCTATGCATATTCGCCATATGTCTTTAATATTTCACTGTTGTAGTGGCAGGAAAATGAATGGAGTCTGAGAGCAAAGAGTCTGGGCCCCACTAAACTCCCAACTGCACCACAGAAGACTTGTAATCCAAAACCAATCAACCCAGTCCAGTGCAGTTATAACACCGGCATCTACTTGACAATGTGGAAAATTGTCCTGTCCACTAAAAGTAGGACAAGTCAAATCCAGACAGTTACTCTCCCATCAATGTTCTCAAAATCCTCAGAAGCAACTGAATGTGCTTACTCAGCAACAAGTTGCTCACTGCTCAGTTGTATTCCACCAGGACCATAAAGTCTAAACAGGAACAAAAGAGCTGAATTACAGAGAAGTGAGAATGAGTTCCCCATATGTTAAGACAGTAGCTGACCACTGTAGCATCAAATAGACTTTGTAAAATTGAAGTTAGTGGGAATAGGGGAGAAAAACTCTCTTTTCCTTGGTTGAAGTCATACCTAACAGAAAGGACAATAGTTGTGGTTTAGTCATGATTTGGAGATGCCGGTGTTGGACTGGGGTGTACAAAGTTAAAAATCATACAACACCAGGTTATAGTCCAACAGGTTTAATTAGAAGCACACTAGCTTTCGGAGCGACGCTCCTTCATCAGGTGATTGACCTGATGAAGGAGCGTCACTCCGAAAGCTAGTGTGCTTCCAATTAAACCTGTTGGACTATAACCTGATGTTGTGATTTTTAACTTTGTGGTTATAGTCACCTCTAAATCAGGTTATCACAGGATTTCTTCAGAGCAGTGTCTGTCACTCAACAATCTTTATTATTTGTTCTTTTGATGTGAGAGTCATTGGCAAGGTGGGCAGAATTCCCCGTTCCTAATAGCCATAGTGATAAATTGTCGACCTAAGTGAGTGATCAGGCTGTTTGAAAGGCATTGAAAAATCAACCATATTGATCTGTGTCTGGAGTCACATGTGTACCATTCTGACAGACTTCTTCCTGTGAAGGAGATATAGGTATTTATGAGAATATGTTAGTTTTGTAATCACCATTCATGAGACAAGTCTGCTATTCCAAATTTATTAATTCTTTAAATTTAAATTTCTTCAGTCTGGTTTGAACTTCTGTCTCTGGAGCAGTGATCTTAACTTCAGGGTTGCTAGTTGAGCAATATTATAATTAGTACAGTCCATATCTTCAGCTGCTACGATAACTGCCTTCTCTCTACCATAAGGTGATAAATCTGTTGATGATTGCAAAGCTTCAGTTCTTCTCATAATGAAGCAGTACATACCTGCATGCAGCAAGATGTGAATAACATTCAGGCTTGAGCTGAGCCGACAAATTGCAAGTAACATTTGCTCCAGACAAATGCTAGGCAATGACTGTCTCCAACAAAATAGTATGTAACCATTGTCCCTTGATGTTCAATAATATTACCATTGCTGAATTCCCCAACGTCAGCATTCCGAAACTAATCTGGACTGGCCACGTTAAGTACGAGCAATTCTCACTTAACTCCTCATTGCTGTAAGGCGCAACTCAGGAATGAGCACTCTCCACTTGCCTGGATGAACGCCGCTTCAGTATTCAAAGCTTCACACCATTCATGACAGGTTGCTCCCAGGTTTAAGCATTCACTTCTTCCACAGCCTATATCTATCACCCGTAACATGATCTCCAGTGTTTTTTTAACTTGGGAATAAAAGTCAACTTTAAGAATTACTCCTTTTTCTGTTTGGATCCTGCAGGTATAAATGTAGGTATAGATATAAAACCGTCAGTTAAAGGCAGCATTTGTTTCTTTAAATATTATACTCAGCTGTTAAGCTAAAATTGTAAAGTAATTTTTGAAGTATTTCTACCATGTTTAGTCTGTTTTGATTTCCTAAAGTCAAATTCTTTGGGAAGTTAGCATGCTATCTTAAAGCAAACCTTGTTTAAACAGACCCAACACAATTGCTACAAATATATTGTAGACCACTTTTTCACTTGAGTCTGATAACTTAATGATCACCACAGATTGTGTGATTCAGTTCAAAATGCAATTGCTATGCTGATTCACTTAATCACATATCTCTTCACATATTAACGAAATTGTGTTTTAATTGGTGTCTCTGGTAGAGTTACTGATTTTTGATTTTTGCCACTAGCAGTATGCCAACGTAACAACTGGTTAGGTTATCTGTCCTAACGTGTGGTTTTGTGCCCATGTGAAGGGACTTCGAATGATTTTTTTAATTGCAGCAAATTTGCTACAGTAATGCAAGTTGATTTTATTTTAAAGAAATAAGTTGAACAAGAATAGTTACCATGTGATATTTTAGGGCTATATATGTGAGCAAACTAAGTAAGAGTAGCAGCATATTTCACATTCACTTGCAACCTGATCCAATTTCCTGAGTAGTGTATCCTGCAACATAAGGTAGTAGAATCCACATATGCCAATTTCCTTTACTTGTCTGTTTGGCAACGTAGATGCATTTGGAATCAACTGGAGGAGTATCTTTATCCTTAATTTAAAGTTTTAAAAACAAAGCTGATATACTTTAATGAGGATGAATTAAATTTAAAACAAATGTCGCCTTTTTTTAATATGGCTTTGGTTGCCATAGTGCTTTTTTAAAGAATTCTTTTACAGGAAGCTATCTATTTAACAGAATTAAGTGTGAACATATTTAAATGCTCTATATTGCATCTTTTGACTGATATATAACATTTGTGAACTGAGAGGTGTTGAATAGGAAGCAGTTTTGCTAACACAGCATAGTTGCAAAAGAGTGGTTAATACTGTATTTAAATTTTGTGGTTAGAAGTAGACCAGATTTCTGATAAATTGTCTTGACATTTAAGAACAGAGTGACTCAGATGTCTTGATTACATATCTGCAAAGATTAATACAATGGAAATTCTCAATGAATCATATACATTTCATATCTTTGGTATTTTCAAGATGTTTTTAGGAAATACAGGTGTAACTGGGAGTGGTTGTGCCAAGACTTGATTAGTGGTTGGGTTGGAGGGGTAGGGTCCAAAAAACATTTAAGTGCACTGAGATTGAAAATTTCTGGTTAAGTTAAAATTGAAAGAACTATAAGAACAAGGAGCAAGAGTAGGCGATTTGGTCTTCCTAGCCTGTTCAGCCATTCAGTAAGATCATGACAGATCTGATTGTTAACTTTTGAATTTGCATTTCCGCCTACTCTGGTCTTTGCTTAACAAGATTTTGCTCACATCTGCCTTTAAAAATATGAAAGGGCACAACTCCTACCACCTTCACAGGATAAGAGTTCTAAATACTCATGATCCTCTCGAGTGAGAGAAAGACTGTTGCATCCCAGTTATAACAATTTTTTAAATAGTAGCCCCTATTTCTTTCTTGATTCTCCTGCAAGAGGAAACATCATATCTTCATCCAACCTGACAAAATCCATGAGGACCAATCTTGTTTCAATCAAGTCACAGGCGGAAGTGGGTACTGCAGATGCTGGAGATTAGAGTCAAGATTAGAATGGTGCTGATGAAGGGCTTTTGCCCAAAACGTCAATTTTCCTGCTCCTCAGATGTTGCCTGACCTGCTGTACTTTTCCAGCACTACTCTAATCTTGACCTCAATCAAGTCATAACTAACTTGTTTCAATTTCAGTAGATATAAACCTAGCCTGTCCAACATTTGGCAAAAGACAACCTGTTCATACCAGGTATTGGTATGGTGAACTTTTAGATCCTTCCTTTAAATAAGGTAATCAATACTGTACATAGTACACAAGATGGAGCTTTGCTATTCTGGCCACTATTTAGTCCAGCAATATGACATTAAATCCGCACAAGAAAGGTATTAAGACAGCTGACCAAAAGTTGGTCAAAGTGGCTGGTTTTAAGGAGAGTGTTACATGAGGAAACTGGTCAGAGATGACTAGATTGAAGGAGAGAATTCCAGGCCTAAACAGCTGAAATCTTGACTGCTACTGCTGGGTGGATTAAAATAGGCAACATAAAGAAAGGACATTGCAGGTCATTCATATTAAGTGTTGTATCCAGGGTATGGGAGAGGTCGGGGGTGTGGGAGGAGGGGAGCAGGTGGGGGGCAAGTGTTGAACCTTATTGGAAAGGCTTATATGTGGAGTTGTGGGGAAAAAGGGGATATATGATGTGACCACACATTCAATGACTTTAGAGAGCATAGGGAGGCTGGTGATAGTAGTTTTCCAGGGCAGAGAATTCAAGTTTCCTTTTGAAGGATGTGTACAACTTTGAAAGAATTTGAAGTATAGTGCCGAAGGACAGAAGAGAGAACTGTTCACAACGTTGGGCATCATGGTGGTCCAGTAAAGGAGATTAACTACTTCATGGGAATAGCAGGGGATTGATTGGTCTAGTGTGACCTTGGAGAGACGATGGGGAGAGAGAGTCATGCAACACGGAAACAGACCCTTTGGTCCGACTCGTCCATGCCAACCAGATATCCTAACCTAATCTAGTCTCATTTGCCAGCACGTGGCCCACATCGCACTAAACCCTTCCTATTCATGCATCCATCCAGATACTTTAAATGTTGTAATTGTACCAGCCTCCACCACTTTCTTATAATCACGCCACCATTTGCATGAAAACGTTGCTCCTTAGGTTCCTTTTTAAATTTTTCCCCTCTCACCCTAAACCTATGCCCTCTAGTTCTGGACTCCCCCACACTAGGGAAAAGGCCTTGCCTATTTACCCGATGTGTGCCCCTCATGATTTTATAAACCTCTATAAGGTCACCCCACAGCCTCTGATGTTCCAGAGATAAGAAAAACTCGAGTAAGATACTGTTGCAGTGCGAGAGCTTGGACATATCTGAACGTGGACTTTTAAAATTAGTTTCTCAGGCAATTTTTTAAACTTTTTTAGTTGCTGTGTGGGAAAGCTACATTTCAATAATCTTATAGTTAGAGAATAGTGTTTCAAAATGGAAGGTATGAGATGTTGTGGGGAGGACTGATCTTTAATGATTGTACAGTATAATTATGAAACTAATGAATGCACATTTATGCACAAGGATTTAGTTGATGAAGTATTTCTTGACACTTGGCAGTGGAGCAGTTAAAACCAGGAAATTCAATTGATTGCTTCTGTGTTTTTAGAAACAGGTACATAGCCAACCAGAAATGGGGAACTATGGCAGTCATTCTCTTGGGATTCCTGCTGGGAAAGGACCAAATCTTGTCGGATGTATTGATTTGATGGATGATCATACAATTCGGGTAAGGAGCTAGAAGTATACATAATAAAAACGTGCACAACTTAAGTAACACGGTAAGGTTATACAGATTGGAAGAAATAGCAGCCAAAAGTATGCAAGCTTTCTCAGTTACTGAAGTGGCAGTCTACATATTAGAAATGAACAAAATAAATGTGAACAATGTCGGATAAAGTATATGCATATGAAAGGATTTTTACTTGAAACTACATTAATAAAATATAATCTTTAAAAATGTGCCTTAATACTCCATACTGTTTCAACAATTCAGTCACATCTGATGAAAAGGAGGTAGCTTTTGGATTCGATTTCAGTAGAACAATACTTATAATTGCGTCACTCCATAGGAGTCAGGAAAGGGAGCCTTTTGGTTGACATTCTTTTTCTTTCATTTCTCTCAAGCAGAGCATAGTAACCAGTTTGACAGCTCTACTGTCATCCTGACATATTGGCTACCTTACCACAATATTGGAATAAAGCCCAAGATAATTTCACTCCGTATAGCTCAGACCAATGCAAAGTATTGTATTTGGGGAGTCTAAGTCTTAGTTACTTAAACCTATTTCAACAAGAAACTACCATTTGGCTGCTCGAGGGGCCTTGCACATTTAAGTCCACCACTCAATTTGTAATCTACATTTGTAAGAACATCTTCACATACCTCATCAAATGTTTGTGTTTCCCTAATATTCTAAATTATTCAGTACTGCTGAAAAATACACATTTTGTTGAAGCTTTAGATCTTGCACTCATCAGGGTAATTCATAAAAAGTACTAAAATAAAGAAAAGCTTGTTTATGAAGTCATGACATGGGGAAATAAAGAAGGATTTACTCTACAGAAGAGGTCAACTATCCATACTGAGGCCATATACGTGCTTTCGCATGGGACAAAATGCACTGTTCCCTTCAATTAGAGTCAGTATGGATGCTGTGGTGATCTTATTAACGCATTAAAGATTTGAAGGGGCTTGGTGGAGTAGTTGCTGAAAGCTTATTTCTCCTGGGGAAATCTAGAACTAAGGAAGACAGTTTCAATATAAAGAGCTCTCCTCTAATAAAGAACTGAGGAGTTTTGTTTCCCTGTGGGTTGTTAACCTTTGGAATTCACTACCCCAGAGTGCACTGGATTCTGGGTCTTTGGATATCTACAAGAATGAGTTAAAAATTTTTGATTGATGTGGGCGTCGAGGGATATGGAGATCATATTAAAGAGAGGAGTTAAGGCCACAATTGGATTGGATGATCTTATTGGACAGAAAGGCAGGCTTGAGAGACTGAATTGCCTACTCCACCTCCTATTTATTATGGCCTTATTATGCATTTATGAGCCTGCTATAATACCTACATTATCTGCACTAAAAATATTTAAT
The DNA here is from genome assembly GCF_004010195.1 of Chiloscyllium plagiosum. NCBI lineage: Eukaryota > Metazoa > Chordata > Chondrichthyes > Orectolobiformes > Hemiscylliidae > Chiloscyllium > Chiloscyllium plagiosum. The sequence continues at coordinate 10,836,976 of NC_057712.1, read as the reverse complement.
TTGTGTTTTTAAGTAATTAGTTTACTTTCAGACTCCCTAGCTCATAGCTTTTTATATTTTACATATGCATTTTTCCAACAGGGGAATTTTTTACGCTTGTACTACCCATGTGAACCAAGTGGAAAGCAACAAGAGCCACTGTGGATTCCTAATCATGAATATTACTATGGGCTTGCTGATTTTCTTAAACATAACAGAAAATTTGTTGACTATATTTTAAACCATTTATATGGTCAGAAAAGATCTCCTCTGTTTCTTGCTTTGACCTTTTTTAAACAACCATAAAATGATGTTGCATATAAAGCTTCAATATTTGTTCACTTTACATTTTGTTGAAGTTTGTAATGACTTTTCTCACCAAACTGCATTGAGAAAATATCAACATTTGTGTCTGAAAAATGATTGACTGATCACAGTTTTGAGCTATTTCACCAAACTATGAACTTTTCAAACATCTAGACTTGAAACCACAAATTGCACGTCGAATGTTAGTACAGCAAACTTTTTATTTAAACAAGCACTCTTGATAAACCGGCAAAATTATATACCTGAAAAACTACAATCTACTACAAAGTCTGAGTATTCCTTCTGGAAATAAAGTATAATATGATGTGCATAACCCCTGTATTATGTTTCTATTACTGACATTTTTTTACATTTGATTTTAAAGGGGTGTGTTGATGTTTTTACATTTTATTTTGAAGCTTCACTTGGTCAGGTTTATTGTGGTTATGCGTACTCTTGATTATCCAGAATATTTGATCCATTGGCACACTCCTGGTCCCATAGATGTTGGTTCATAAAATGTTTGCTGTACTACTTTGAACTAATCTTTCACTGTTCAGAAAATAGAGTTCAGACTGCCAGTGAGGCTAGTAAAGATAGATTGATGTAGATTTAATCCACTATAAATGTTTCACAGTAGTGAACTGAAAACACCATCAAAAATCAAATGATTTGATATGTTGGCTTGAAGGGAGATGATTAGTTTCTTTAAAAGTACTATTCATCTTACCAATAGCACTTCCTCCTGTATTTGTCAAATTCTGAAGAGGAGTCACTGGACTTGAAACGTTAATTTCTCTCAACAGGTGTTGTCAGACCTGCTGAGTTTCTCCTGCACTTTGTACGATCATCCCTTTTGGAACAGCCTGTCTTTGTTTGTGGAGTAAAACAATGTACACGTCTGTTCAGAGTATGCAGTGTCAGCTCCTAATATTATCTCAGACATCCAGTACATGCATCCTTAAAGGTTAAAACAACCTACAAAACTCTCACTGCTGCATCTAATGTCAAAATAATTACAGCGTATCCATGCCTGTGTGTGGCCATAGGCTTGTTGCATTTTCAAAAAGTTTTCATAAAGTTTTCAAAAAATGAGCCTTTTTAAAGCACAGCTATTTCTTTTAGTAAAAGCCATTTTTAGTTCAAGCGTTTTCACGTGTAAGCTACGTTTTACATGAGCTTGAACCGTAAAACCATAAACCTATGACCTTACTTGTGCCCAGATTTGTGGAAAGCAAAGGAAGTGTTTACAACTAATCGCCCATGAACACAATATAACTTAAACCCCCATTTGCTTAATCAAGACAAAATTATTGAAAAATAACACAACCCTACAATGAAGTAGAGCTGGGTGTTGTCATCATGGATGTGAAGACAAATGCTGTACTTCTCAGATGCTGCTTGTCAAGGGACAATACTTGGATGAGAAATAGGAGGATTTAAAGATGAATCCTTTTTTCATTTTTCCTATAAATTTGACCTCCATAGCATTGCTGTCATATGGTAAAATCTTGCACAGTTTGTTTTTGCAGGAAGTCTTGTGGCCTCTGAGCCAACTTCCCAAGATCTCACTGCAGGATTTGTTGGTAAAGGCAGGCCCACTCATTTACATGACCAAATTGATCAAGTATTCAAATTACATTAATGGCAAATAGTAAGAGGCAGGGACATTGATAGTCAGCCATGAAAATTGACACCTCTATCATCACCATTCCTAGCTGCAGACTGTGACCTGTATGTAAAAGTGTTATAGTGCCATAGCAATGTGGACTCCTTAGCAGCCAGTTGGCTCAATTGTTGAATGACCAACAGCTGTTGGATTTCCCCACTCCAGTTGGAGTGGATTTAGGACCTAGGTAAAAACAATGACTGCAGATGCTGGAAACCAGATTCTGGATTAGTGGTGGAGAGATAAGTTAGGCCTCCTCTAGTTTATCTCTCCATGCTTCAGGTTCTCTGCCTTTATTCCTGATGAAGGGCTTTTGCCCGCAATGTCGATTTTGCTGCTCCTTGGATGCTGCCTGAACTGCTGTGCATTTAGGACCTGCCTCTTTGTGTTACCTCTGGTGGAGATCATTGTGCTGTTAGTCAGACCTGGCTCTGAGATGAGAACTGAAGAATCCTTCTATATAGTGATGCAATAATTTTTGATCGCCATTGAGGAAAAGACTTTGAAATTTAATTGTGATTATTAACATTACATACTGCAGTGTGACATGTTCATTTGTTTTACTTCAGTGCTATGTGCAGAAAGTAGAATGTCAACTTCCTGCTTCAACTATGCCCCTACCCAAGTGGAGGCTCTCCCCTGTTTTATTTTTCCCTTGAAAAAATTTATAAATTCCTTTTCAGAAACCATGATTGTTGGAGCAGAAATCATTATAACGACAGATTGTTCTTGGAAAGGCTTCAGTGAATTTTCCTTTTCTGGTAATTGCTTTTGTGCTGCACTCCTTGATAAAAATGTTTTTTTTTTGTCTGTCAAAAGCTGCTCTGCAACTCATTAAATAGTTATCTGACTGTAAGCACGTCTGTGGCTTTAACTGAAATTCTGTCTCTAGTGTGTTATGGACTAGGCCAGACCATTCAAAACATTCTTAAGCAGGCAGCCCAGTCTATAACTTTGCAATTTGCTTCGGTAAATGTACAGTGAAAATTACCTGGACTAAGTTAGCTAGGTTGACTACCAGGTTTTAAAACAGACAAAAATTTATTCACAAAATTTCAGAATGAAACACAAAGAACAGAACAAAGAATGTCCACGGAACCCAGTCTATCCAAACTAGATTAATTATGATGTTCCGAAAATACACAACAATCCCAATACACAAACCCCTTAAACATAGAGTAAAACTGAAACAGAGGCTTTACAGGTCGATGTTAAAAAGTCTGAAGAAAGAGTTTAGCAGTCTTCACACAGTCCACTGCTGAACTCCTAACTAAAGTTCTGACCTGAAGTGCTCAGCTGGAAAGCTGGCCACACCCCCTTGACTTATACAGGCTATTTCTAAAACCATAAAAGCTTTGGCCTAAGGTCTCACCTGTTTACGTATAAACAAAAAGAGCTTTCGTCTCTGTGCCAACCCAGCCATTTTGGAGCTTGGAGTATTTTACGACCCCCCTGAAAAGAATCAAGGACACAGTATCCTTGAGGAAAGGAGTAGCTTTTAAAAAACAGAACCAGTTTTGTGACAAGGATAAATACAGAAACATTCATTACCTATGTCATCCTAGCTCTTATCAAGTGTCCACAGTGTGGAAACGGGCCATTCGACCCACTGAGTTCACACCAGCCCTCCGAAGATCATCCCATTCAGACCCACCCTGTCCTGAAATTCGACTTTTCCCATACTTGATTCAACTAACTTGCACATCCCTGGACACTATGGCAATTTAGCATGACCAATCCATCTAACCTACACATCTTTGGACTGTGGCAGGATACTGGAGTACCTGGAGGAAACCCACGCAGACACTGATAGATTGCACAAACTCCAGAAACAGTCGCCTGAGGGTGAAATCGAGCCTGGGTCCCTGGCACTGTGAGGAGTGCCAACTTAAATTTTTCAAAAGAGCTTTGATAAGATTGCATGGTGTTCAAATATTTAGTCCAGTTAGCTAACAGTAGACCAAGAATCAGGATGCATGTTGTTTTGGGTCGGCAAGCTGTAACTTGTGTTGTACCTTTGGGTTCAGTGCAGCTGTTTGCAATCTATTATTAATGTCTTGGATGAAGGGTAGCTAAATTTGTCAATGAAGCCAAGATAGATAGGAAAGTATGTTAGGACAAGGAAGTAGAGTCTGTGAAGGGATATAAATAGGTCAAGTGTTTGTGGACTAATTGCCCCTTTGAAAGTAATGTGAGACAATATGAACTTCTTAATTTTGACAGGTGGAATTAAAAAAAAGTAGCATTTAAGTGGAGAGAGATTACAGAACTCTGCAATACTGCAGTATTTGGGTATCTTGTTAATGAATCACAAATTTTGCATGCAGGATGACAACTGGGATGTTGGCATTTATTGTGAGGGGAGTGGAATATAAAAGTGGGGGCATCTTACTGAATGTAATTTTGCTCGATAAGCTGGAAGGTTCATTTTTCAGACATCCAAAACTTACATCCAAAATCTCTACCTGAGCTACAAATCTTCTCCAAACTCACTAACATCTTACTGAAGTGATACAAGGCCTTGCAGAAACCACTTCCTGCGTGCTGTTTACAGCTTTCTGCCCATGATTTGGTAAAGGAGATAATGCTGAAAATGTGTTGCTGGAAAAGCGCAGCAGGTCAGGCAGCATCCAAGGAACAGGAGAATCGACGTTTCGGGCATAAGCCCTTCATTCCTGAAGAAGGGCTTATGTCCGAAACGTCGATTCTCCTGTTCCTTGGATGCTGCCTGACCTGCTGCGCTTTTCCAGCAACACATTTTCAGCTCTGATCTCCAGCATCTGCAGTCCTCACTTTCTCCTAAAGGAGATAATGCTCAAGCAATTCATTTTATTTTCCTATTAAGGTAGGTTGATTAGATTGGGCCTTTCTGCTAAATGCCAGATGAGAAGTGAGCTTACTGAAATCTGTAAGGTCTTGGAAGAACTTGATAGAGTGGATACCAGGAAAATGCTACTTGTGGGCCAGGCTAGAACGATAGATTGCACGTTAAAAATAATATCGCTATCTTTCTAAGACCGATCAGGATACTTTTTTTTTCCTGTGTAACCCTAAACGAGCTCTTCAGAAAACAGTGAGGCTCAGTGATTTGGGCTTATTCAAGACTAAGTTGAATGATTTTTGATAGAGAACGAAGTCTGGATGCATGGGCAGAGCAGACAAAAAGTGGATTGCAATCTCCAATCTAATCAGCTGTGATCTTATCAAATGGCCATTCTCCTTCCATTCTTATTCACTGTTTTCACTTTAAAACCAAAACTGAAGATTCTGTAGTTTGTTTCATCTTGTCTGCTCCAAGGACAAAATTAATAATCTGAATTGTTGACGTTGATGCTCAAATATTTCTTATTTGTCACTGTTTTATACAACAATGTGCTTGGAGTTATCTATAGCATGTATACTGTATCACAGAATACCAAATTTGCGAAGCTGTATTGAACCAGTTGGAAAATTTGAAAGTTAGTACGGGATTCAGTGGAAGCCCACAGAACAAGAAAGTGTTAAATTAGACTTAGTTAGATCAGGGAAGACAACATTGGATTTAATTGGATCAGGGAAAACATATTGGGACTTGATTAGATCAGGATGAGTTCTTAGCAGTTTCTTACAGGGCAAGAATAGTAGTTTTGTGTTTCTAAAAGGGGAACTGGTTATAGAGGGAACATGTGACCTTTAAAATGGTTGAATCATTTAAGTGAACAGCAGTGGGTAACCACAGTATTGGTTCCATGTGATGTGAAGTACTTCATTGAACAATCGCTGTTAACCACAGATCAGTTTCAAGTGCCATTGCCATAGAAATTAACAAATACAGTTATACCCAAACCGCACAAAACAAAGGTGTAAGAATGTGAGCCGTGATTGGGCAAGTGAAGCTGCTTTATAACATCTATGAATCTGTCTTATGACGTCTATACAGATGTTGCCTTATGAAGCTGTCATGTCTTTGCAGTAGTACCATCCATGTAACTACCATGCTTCTGCAATAAGGACTTAAAGAAGACATTGTGTACAGTAATTCCCATGCCTGGTTATTCCTAATATTGGGAAAGATGAGTACCCAACACTTGACGGTGAAAGAACAAGTTTCATTAAGGCGGCCTTTGTGTGGAGCCGCAGGAGATGGGGGAGAATCTAAATGAGTACTTTGCATCAGTATTTACTGTGGAGAAGGACATGGAAGATATAGAATGTGGGGAAATAGATGGTGACATCTTGAAAAATGTCCATATTACAGAGGAGGAAGTGCAGGATGTCTTGAAATGCATAAAAGTGGAAAAATCCCCAGGACCTGATCAGGTGTACCCTAGAACTCTGGGAAGCAAGGGAAGTGATTGCTGGGCCCCTTGCTGAGAGATTTGTATCATCAATAGTCACAAGTGAGGCGCTGAAAGACTGGAGGTTGACTAACGTGGTGCCACTATTTAAGAAAAGTGGTAAGGGCAAGCCAGGAAACTATATAGACCATTGAGCCTGATGTCAGTGGTGGGCAAGTTGTTGGAGATGGTCCTGAGGGACAGGATGTACATGTATTTGGAAAAGCAAGGACTGATTAGCGATAGTCAACATGGCTTTGTGCATGGAATATCATGTCTCTCAAACCTGATTCGAGTTTTTTTTGAATAAGTAACAAAGAGGATTGATGAGGGCAGAGTGGTAGATGTGGTCTATATGGACTTCAGTAAGGCATTCGACAAGGTTGCCTATGGGAGACTGGTTAGCAAGGTTAGATCTTATGGAATACAGGGAGAACTAGCCATTTGGAAACTGAACTGGCTCACAGGTTGAAGACAGAGAGTGGTGATAAAGGGTTATTTTTTTCAGACTAGAAGGTCTGTGACCAGTGGAGTGCTATGAGGGTCGGTGCTGAGTCCACTACTTTTTGTCATTTATATAAATTATTTGGATGTGAGCATAAGCGTTATAGTTAGTAAGTTTGCAGATTACACCAAAATTGGAGGTGCAGTGGGCAGCAAAGAAGATTACCTCAGATTACAATATCTTGATCAGATGGGCCAATAGGCAGAGAAGTGGCAGATGGAGTTTCATTTAGATTATTGTGAGGTGCTGCATTTTGGGAAAGCAAATCTTAGCAGGACTCAGACACTAAATGGTAAGGTCCTCGGGAATGTTGCTGAACAGAGACCTTCCAGTGCAGTTTCATAGCTCCTTGCAAGTGGAGTTGTGGGTAGGTAGGCTAGTGAAGAAAGCGTTTGGTATGCTTTCCTTTATTAGTCAGAGTATTGAGTACAGGAGTTGGGAGGTCATGTTGTGGCTGTACAGGGCATTGGTTAGGCTACTTTTAGAATATTGCATGCAATTCTGGTCTCCTTCCAATTGGAAGGATGTTGTGAAACTTGAAAGGGTTCAGAAAAGATTTACAAGGATGTTGCCAGGGTTGGAGGATTTGAGCTATAGGGAGAGGTTGAATAGGCTGGGACTGTTTTCCCTGGACTATCTGAGGCTGAGGGGTGACCTTTTATAAGGTTTATAAAATCATGAGGGGCATGGGTAGGATAAATAGACAAAGTCTTTTCCCTGGGGTGGCGGAGTCCAGAACTAGAGGGCATAAGTTTAGGGTGAGAGGGAAAGATATAAAAGAGACCTAAGGGGCAACTTTTTCACA
>NC_057712.1:10804903-10829359 GCF_004010195.1 Chiloscyllium plagiosum | reverse complement strand
GAATAGGAAGAGTTTGGAGGAATATGGGCCGGGTGCTAGCAGGTGGGGCTAGATTGGGTTGGGATATCTGGTCGGCATGGACGAGTTGGACTGAAGAGTTTGTTTCTGTGCTGTACATTTTTGTAACTCTATATATAACATCACCAAGTTACTGGCATTATGTTGTTGTTTTTGGTGAGCTACTTTAACCAAGTCCGTTGAGTTTGTTCATTGGAAATGAGGATTACAAAGTACCTGAGTGTAAGTTAAAGCAAGGGACTTTAAAACAAAAATAATTTCTCAAATTGAATGATTATGTTTTGCTCTGTTACATTAAACAACAAGGAATATATGATCAAACATTGCTGCGTGAACAGTAAAGTTGAATTATTTGTTTTCTTGACAGGGTCATACAGCATTCCTGCAGAATGGGATGCCCCATTTAAAACTGGAAGATATCCTTTAGTCATTTTCTCTCATGGCCTTGGAGCTTTCAGGTAAAGCTATTGTATTATAAGATCATTAATAAATGCACCATTAATTTCTAAAAAGCTTCATCCATTCATGAATAGGGAGAAACATAATCTGGGCACACAACAGTTAGACCAGTAACTTCTGATAAAAATTCAAGGTCAAAATAATGAGGTCTCGTGGATGGAAGGACAGTTTGCCACCTTCCATCTAAGTACACACTATTGTGAGAAACGCTTCATAATTTCTCCTGTCCTTGCCCCTCCCCATCCAGTCTCTATCTTGTTTCATTTGTATTCTGCAACTTCCAATTATGAATGAGAGATCTTCTTCTAAATTGTATGACATTATTGAATGGCTGATTAAAGATGTATCCAAGCAACCTGGAGTGTCTAACCCACATCAATTTACAGTTCATCTTGCCACCGTAGCCTCTCCATGTGACTGAAATAATGAACTGAGTGTGAGGATTATTGGAAGAAACACACTTATTATTACCCTAATTCATCAGGATGCGAAGTCCTGATGGATTGGTGGGTATTACATAGAAATGTACAGCACAGAACAGGCCCTTTGGCCCACGATGTTGTGCCGAGGATTAATCCTAATGTAACATAAAATAACCTAACCTATGAACCCCTCAACTCACTGCTATCCATGTGCAGGCCAAGAGTTGCTTAAATGTCCCCAGTGACTCTGCTTCCACCACCACCGCTGGCAACTCATTCCGTGCATTCACAACTCTCTGCGTAAAGAACCGTCCTCTGACGTACCTCTCTCCTAATGTCTTAAAACTATGACCCCCTTGTGCCAGTTAATCCTGCCCTGGGGAAAAGTCTCTGACTAACTCTTGACTCTGTCCATGTCTCTCATTACCCCGTATACCTCTATCAGGTCACCTCTCTTCCACCTTCTATCCAGAGAGAAAAGTCTGAGCTTAGTCAACCTTTCTTCATCAGGCAAGCCCTCCAGTCCAGACAGCATCATGGTAAACCTTGTTTGCACCCTCTCCAAAGCCCCTCTATCTTTCCTATCGTAGGGCGACCAGAACTGGACACAATATTCCAAGTGTGGTCTCACCAAGATTTTGTAGAGCTGCAGCAAAACCTCGCGGCTCTTAAACTCGATCACCTTGTTAATTAAAGCCAAAACAACATATGCTTTCTTAACAACCCTATCCACTTTGGCAACTTTGAGGGATCTATGTACTTGAACACCAAGATCCCTCTGTTCCTTCACACTGCCAAGAATCCTGTCTTTAGTCCTATATTCAGCATTCGAGTTCGACCTTCCAAAATGCATCACTTTGCATTTATCCAGGTTGAACTCCATCTGCCATTTCTCAGCCCAGCTCTGCATCCTGTCTATGTCGCGCTGCAGCCTGCAATAGCCCTCGGTACTATCGACAACACCTCCAACCTTTGTCTCCTTATATGACAAGAAGAAATTCTTTTAGCTGGCTGATCCTGTCCAAATCTGATATCTACTTGTGTGCATCCTTTCAGAGGGAAGAGTATGTGACCCAAATGTTAGAAATTTTGGATTCGATAAAAACAGTTTTTCTCAATTGGGAGGAGTTCTGAAGCATTCTATATTGATTTTAATAACTAATGAGTGTGTGAATTGATGCAATTCAAGAACTGAATTGCACTTGCTCAATGTAATCGATTAGATTTGAAGCTTCTTTGTGATGCTTCTTGATGCATGGCAGGGTATGATTATTCATTTCGCTTCATGGCGGGGTATGATATTCATGCACCAGACCTTTCTTTCAAGAAAACAGGCCTCCCAGTGCTACATGCTGAGGTCCAACTACTAGTCTATCAATTGGTCTGACCTCTCAATTCAGAACCCAGTACTTGCATAATGAGAGAATGGGAGCTCTCAGGGGTACAGCGAAGTTACTTATTGAGATGTTAAATTCCTCTCCTTCTCAGAAGTTAAGGTCTGTTTCTCCCTTTGTAGGACTCTGTATTCAGCTATATGTATTGAACTGGCTTCACGGGGATTTGTAGTCGCTGCAGTGGAACACAGGTAAGAATTTTGAATTCTAAATCAATAAAATTCTTTGCATAAATGTCGTATGAATCATGAATCCTCGTTGTAGACTTAGAAACCTTGCTCGGAAACACAGTGTAGAACGTTCTCATTTATTCAATCCAGTCATTCTACATGCGTGGATTCCAATGCCAGCTGTGACTGATGGTCCGATTTGCTTGCCAGCAATTTATTTTTCCATTCATTCAAAAGAATGTAGGCATCGCTGGCTAGGCCAGTATTTATTCCCAATCTCTAAACATGCTGAAGAAGATGGTGGTGATGATCTGCCATCTTGAATTGTTGAAGTTCTTGGGTACAGAAAAGTGCTAAAACAGTGCTGTTAGGAAGGGAGTTCCATTTTGAGATGTGGCCAGATTTTGTAGCTGGAAAATTACAAATGGTTGGATTTGTGAAATGCACTGTACTTAAAACTTGTTTGACAGATAATACTTTGTAGTCACCCCATTTTAGAAAAGGGAGGATTTCAGCATTGGATTTTGAAACACAACCATAATTGCTACACAGTTATTCACTTCCTGAGTTTTTAAAAATATACGTCAATTACCATTGATTTCCCTTGTTAAGCAGGTAATGTCAATAACACACATATGTTTCCATGTTTGTGATGCATAAAGAATCTGTTAACGGTCTATGGCTTATATCATCCTTCAACATCCGAACAGAGGCCAAATAACATTTTAATGTAAAAAGTATTGATGTAAATAATGGAAAAGCTTGGATTTCCATGGTTTATCCTCAAATACAGGAAGCATTTCACTGCACTGAGTTAAAGCATCCTAAACTAAGGAGGTAAGGATATATTGATCATCAAGAAAACAGTTTTAACCTTTTTCAACAATCCATCTCCCACATTTGACTTTCCACCAAATCCACATGGAAAGACATTCCAGGCCTATTTGTTTTAATATTCGGTCATGAGATGGGATCATCACTGGCAAGGCCAGCATTGTCATTGTGGATATAGTCAGCAGCACCAAAAGGAACAGGAGAGAGAGGAAGATCCATAGACAGTCACAAGCACCAAAGAACATGAGACAGGGGGAGTAGAAACCAGGTTAAATAACATGAAGAGAAGTGATAAACGTCTGAGTGCCACAAAAAAAATGTGAATTGATAGCCTGTTGAATAGTCTTGGGAATAGATCAACTCCAGTAATTTTAGAAAAACATTAATTTCTAAACCAACATAGGGAAAGAGAAATAATTTGCAGACACAAGAAAGGACATTGAGGGTGAACAATTCCCACTTCCAAGTAATATTCAGTGGGCACTGCTGGCTGGGCAAGTACTTATTGTCCATCCTACTTGTAAAGACAGTGGGGATCTGCCTTCTTGAGGCACAGCAGTCCATATGCTGTAGTTTGACCCATAATGCTGTTACGGAGAGTGTTACTGGATTTTAACCTAGCGACACTTCGGGTATGATTTATATTTCCATATATCTGCTGCCCTTGTCCTTCTAGATGGCAGTGGTCATGGGTTTGGAAGGAACTGTCTGAAAAGCCATGGTGCATTTCTGTCATGATTGATAGTTGATAGTATACTGCTGCTATTGAGTATCAGGTAAGGTAGGGAGGGGAATGAATGTTAGTGGATGTGAAGTGAAGAAAGCAGATTGCTTTGTCATCGATGGTGTTACGTTTCTTGAGTGTTATTGGAGCTGCACCCATCCAGACAAGTGGGAAAAATTCTATCACAGACCTGACTTATATCTTGAAGATGGTGGACAGGTTTTGGGAAGACAGAAAGTGAGTTACTTGCGACAAGATTCTTGGATTCTGACCTGCTTATGTAGCCATAGTATTTATATGGCTAGTCTAGTTCAGTTTCTCCTCAATGGTAACCTCCGAGTACATTGATAGTGGGGAAATTCAGCAATGTTAATGCCATTGAACATCAAGGAGTGATGGTTAGGGTCATTGATGTTACAGATGGTCATTGCCTAGCATTTGCGTGGCACAAATGTTACTTGTCAACTTGATGGCAAACCTAGATCTTGTCCAGATTTCTCTATATTTAGGCATGGACTGCTTCATGATCTGGGGAGTCATGAATGGTTCTGATATTGTGTAATCTTCAGCATGCATCCCCACTTCTGACCTGATGACAGAGGGAAGGTTATTGATCAAGTACCTGAAAATGTTTGGGCCGAGGACAGTGATATCCTAGAACTGAAATGACTGATCACCAACAACCATCACTATCTTCCTATTGGCCAGGGATGACACTAACCAGTGTTTAGTTTTTCCCCTTTATTCCAGTTGACTCCAGTATTGCGCATGCGCTCTCTCTCTCTCTCTCTCTCTCTCTCTTTCTGTCTCACTGAACAAAGAGACCTTGGAGTACAGGTTCATAGCTCCTTGAACATAGAGTCCTGAAGCAGGTGTTTGGTATACTTTCCCTGATTGGTTGGAGCATTGAGTATAGGTGTTGGGTGGTCATGTTGCGGCAGTACAGGACATTAGTTCGGCCATTGTTGGAATATTGTGTGCAATTCTGGAAGGATGTTGTGAAACTTGAAAGGGTTCAGAAAAGATTTAAAAGAATGTTGCCAAGGTTAGTAGGTTTAAGCTATAGGGAGAGGCTGAATAGTCTGGGGCTGTTTTCCCTGGAGTGTCAGAGGCAGACAGGTGACCTTACAGAGGTATATAAAATCATGAGGCCCATGGATAGGGTAAATAGACAAATTCTTTTCCCTGGGGTCGGGGAGTCCAGAACTAGAGGGCTTAGGTTTAGGGTGAGAGGGGAAAGATTTAAAAGGGACCTAAGGGGCAACTTCTTCATTGAGAGGGTAGTGCGAGTATGGAATGAGCTGCCAAAGAAAGTGGTGGAGGCTGGTACAATTACAACATTTAGAATATAGAACATTACAGTGCAGTACAGGCCCTTCAGCCCTCCATGTGCACCACTCTGTGTAACCAATCTGAAGCCCATCTAACCTACACTACTCCATTTTCATCCATATATTTATCCAATGACCATTTAAATGCCCTTAAAGTTGGCATGTCTACTACTGTTGAAGGCAGTGCATTCCATGCCCCTACTACTGAGTAAAGAAACTACTCTCACATCTGTCCTATATCTATCACCCCTCACTTTAAAGCTATGTCCCCTCATGGTAGCCATCGCCATCTGAGGAAAAAGGCTCTCACTGTTCACTCTATCTAACCCTGTGATTATCTTGTATGTCTCAATTAAGTCTCCTCTCAACCACCTTCTAACGAAAACAGCCTCAAGTACCGCAGCCTTTCCTCGTAAGACCTTCCCTCCATACCAGGCAACATCCTAGTAAATCTCTTCTAAGCCCTTTCCAAAGCTTCCACATCCTTCCTATATTGCTGTGACTATATGCACTACTCCCAAGTATGGCCACATCAGAGTTTTGTACAGCTGCAGCATGACCTCATGGTTCCGAAACTCAATCCCTCTACCAATAAAAGCTAACACATCGAATGCCGCCTTAACAACCCTATCAACCTGGGTGGCAACTTTCAAGGATCTATATACCTGGACACCGAAATCTCTCTGCTCATCTACACTAACAAGAATCTTACCATTAGCCCAGTACTCTGTATTCCTGTTACCCCTTCCAAAGTGAATCACCTCACCCTTTTCCACATTAAACTCCATTTTCCACCTCTCAGCCCAGCTCTGCAGCTTATCTATGTCTCTCTGTAACCTACAACATCCTTCGTCACTATCCACAACTCTGCCGGCCTTAGTGTCATCTGCAAATTTACTAACCCATCCTTCTATGCCCTCATCTAGGTCATTTATATAAATGACCAACAACAGTGGACCCCAAACAGATCCTTGTGGTACCCCACTAGTAACTGAAGTCCCAGAATGAATATTTCCCACCAACCACCACCCTCTGTCTTCTTTCAGCTAGCAAATTTCTGATTCAAACTGCTAAATCACCCTCAATCCCATGCCACCCTATTTTTGCAATAGCCTACAATGGGGAACCTTATCAAATGCCTTGCCAAAATCCATATATGCCACATTAACCACTTTACCCTCATCCACCTGTTTGGTCACCTTCTCAAAAAACCGAATAAGGATTGCAAGGCATGACCTACCCTTCACAAAACCGTGTTCAGTGTCCCTAATCAACTTATTCATCTCTAGGTTATTTATAAATCCTATCTCTTATAACCCTCTCCAACACTTTACCCACAACTGAAGTAAGGCTCACAGGTCTATAATTTTCAGGGTTGTCTCTACTCCCCTTCTTGAACAAGGGAACAACATTCGCTATCCTTCAGTCTTCTAGCACTATTTAAAAGGCTTCTGGATGGGTGTATAAATAAGAAAGGTCCAGAGGAATATGGGCCAAGTGCTGGCAAATGAGACTAGATTAATTTAGGATATCTGGTCGACATGGACGAGTTGGACCAAAGGGTCTGTTTACATGCTGTGACTTTGCCTTTGCCAAGGTGTGTTTTTGATATGTTACTATATTGGAACAGCTGCTGTTTAGTAGTTAAATAATCTATTACTCTGATAAGCTTTCCATAGAGTTAAGTTATTCCAGTTTCTTTCTTCCTTTTGTATATATTTTATCTGGGGTTGAATAAAATATATTTTTGCTTAAAGCCGAGTAGTGTGACCAATTGAATTACATATGGAACTTAGCCTGTTTACTTGCCTTCAAATAAGATAAATGTTAGAATCGAGGCTATCTCCTTGATATATTTGTCGGGGGTTTGGTCTGGAACATAACACTGAGGCTCCTCAATGTCATATCTTAGTCAAATGCAGCATTAATATCAAAGGCTGTCAGTCTTGTCTCCCCTCTGGAATTCAGTTTGTTTGTCCATGTTTAAACCGAAGGTGTAATGAAGTCAGGAGCTGAGTAGTCCTGGCAGAACTCAAACTGGTGTCAGTGAGCAGGTTATTGCTGAGCAAGTGCTCCTTTATTGGCGTTGTTGATGACCCCTTCCATCACTTTACTGAGTAGATTGATGGGGTGGCAATTGGCCAGTTTGGATTTGTCTTGCTTTTTGTGTACAGGACATGCCTGAGCAACTATCATTGTTGTCAGGTTAAGGTTGTAGCTGCATTAAAACAGCTCGGCTAGAGCCCTGCTGATGGTATTGTGGTGGTATTGTCTGGGACATTTCTATGTGTGTGGTCTGATTTACATGAGCATGATTATATCAGGCTATTGCTTGAATAATCTGAAAGACAGCTCTCCCAATTTTGGTGCTAGCCCCTAGATGTTGGTAAGGGGACCATGCAAAGTCAAGAGGGCAGAGTATGCCATTGTCATTTGTAGCTAAGGCCACACATTCATCCAGTTTTGTTCTTTTTTTGATACTTGTTGATTTAAAACAACTGAGTGGCTTGCCTGCCATTTCAGAGGATGGTTGTGGGTCTAGAGTCACATGTAGGTGAAACCAGGTAAGGACAGCAGTTTTCTTCCTTATTCAATTTTCACAAATAGTCAAAAGTCCTCAACCCATTGGACGAAAGGTTGCTTACCAGTGATACTTTACTGAATATCTTGAATCTGTTTTATTTTGGGGTGGATTCTGTTTTGCCATTATCCCATGTTGACTCTCTCCTTCAGACAATAATTAACTTCTGTGAAGATTAGTTTAGAAGATGGAGTACTCTTTAACTTAACCAATTCACCCTTTCATTCTCAAAAGTATCAAAATATCAAAAAAATCTAATTATCAAAATATTCCCAAATACAAATAGTAAATAGTCAAAGGAAACCATACTAATCAACTTTCTGCTACCTCAATACTGCACTTAAAATCAAAACACATTACCCAGGAATGCTTAGCTAGCCAGGCTTCACAGTTCTCTTGTTCATTGTTCACCTCTCACATCTTGGCAAAGGGTTGCTCATGTGCTCTTGCTCTCTGGGAGTTACGCTAGAGGGCTTTGACGACGCTTGGTTTTGTTCCTGAACTCTTATCGGCTTCAGTCCAATCAGACAGCCACATCGTGTTGCAAAGCACCAATCTTCCTAGTGAGGTACCAGAACTACTTCCCTTCTCCTTGATTGGCCTGAGTCACCGCCACTGTGTTTGTGATTGTTAGCACATCGACTTGAGCAACTTTGAGTCTTCATTCGAGCTTTATCCCTTTCCAGCCCTAGCTAACAACCAGTTACCGGTGCCATCTACTTCTCACATTCTGAAGAAAAAAAGGATGCCAAATGACTAGATTGTCCCCTCCAGACAATATTCTTTTTTAATCATTGAGATATTCAGATAATTCATTACTTTTTATCTAGACATCTGAGTTATTGGTCAATGCTATTATGAATCATGAAGCCTGACCATGCAGACTAATTTACGTTCAGTATTTTGTTTTTGCACCTGTTGTGAAATGCTGTCACCTGGCTTGTCCAGAATATCCAAGTTTCTCCCTGGGGTAGATGGTCACAACTCTTGTGACCATATCACTGATTCTCCAGAGATTAAGAACAGTACCAATTTCTTGAAGGAAATTTGTGTTGCACTATAATTAGAACATTCATTCATGTCGTAATCATGACTAAATTACATTGGCTCTTTCTCTGTTCCCAACACCTGAAACTCCCTCCTTCCCCACCCCACCTCCGGCTCAAAGAAAGACTACCTGGAAGGTTCATCAATGAAACTGAGTCACTGTTCAGCAACAACTATTGTAATCGCTAGTTTTTTTTAACATTTAAAAAAAAAGCCAATTCATTGGACGGGAGCTACAGAAGTCTTGAATTAACAGTACAGCCTGTCATATTCATTTCTAACATTTATACACTACTGACTGAACATTGCTGCTATGTGAGATGCATTTCCAAAATGTTGCTATTTACCTAACCTCTGGTTAATTACAAAGTGGGTTCAAGGTTCCTTTTTCATTCCACACAAATCAAACAAGTGAAAAGTAAGGAATGCTGCTGATGCCCCTCAGCAGGAATAATTTGCTGATGTGGACATGTTCTATTGTTAAGGAAAAAGACAAATTTCATGGGTCACTGCTAAACCAGTTAGGTAAGGGCATTAAACCTCAACAGTGCTTAAGCTAGTTGCCTTATATGTGTTGTCAGTTCTGGTATAATGAATGGCATGTAGACATGGTCAATAGTAGAATTGCAGAATCATCAACATGAAGCTGAGTTCAAGTTGAAAACAACAGTTAAAATTCTGTCTGTTCCCTGGCTGATGTATGTAATATTTTGCAGCAAACTGTAACTTTCCATATTCTGGTTTTAGTCATTGTCAATATGATTCTTAACTTAGTCATTTCAACATTTTACTTTCTGTAGTCTTTGCAATTCTATTATGAAATTGTGATCAACTGTGGTACCTGCCTCCTCCACTGATCAGCTAATTTAATTGTGGATGCAGTAGATTTTTGATTACAAAATCCGACATTATATGATTTGCCTTGTATGGGAAACACTTTGCTTTTATTGCATGAAGCATCTTGTTTGCACAATATCCAGTGGATAGGTATGAATTGGGTTGCTCATGAGTTGTTAAAAATTTTGTCAAGTGGATGAAAGCTGTGTCTTTTGTTATTATTAAGAACTGTTGTTTCTAGCCTTAACTATGGATTATGTTCCTCAGCTACATTATGTCTTTGGCTATTTTCTGTTTGCAATAAAATCATGCAATACACTAATTAGGTGATTATCTTTTAATCTCGGTTTGCAAAGCACTATATGAATGTGTGCGTTTAGTCACAGGTAACTTAGCAGATCATTTGTTTTAAAATAAGATTGAACTGTTTTCTTAATTAACATGTATACACAAAAAAAAAGTCTTAATGACTGTTTAAAGATTTTCACCACACCCAAGTAGTAGGAGCAGAAATGTGAAAATGTATTAGAGATACATAAAGTGTACAGGTAATACTTTGTGCTTCCAACACCAAAGGAATAATGTTATAAACTTCATTTTCTCTAGATTAAGTAAATGTTGTGTTTATCAATGAATTATGCAATAAGGGTGGATAAAATATAATTCTCCTCTGGGTTTTAAAGTAGAGGATAAATAGATGTTTGGCTTCAATTCTGAAAAGGCAACTTCCCTTTTTTTAAAAAAGATAAGTCAGAAGTCACAGGACACCAGGTTATGGTCTAACAGGTTTATTTGAAATCTCAAGCTTTCGGAGCGATGCTGCTTCATCAGATGAAGTGAAGAGAAGCACACAGGCACAGAACTTATAGGCAGAGACTATAACCTGGTATCATGTGACTTCTGATCTTGTCCAACTCCGTCCAACACTGGCACCTCCACATCATGGCTTTCTTTTGCTGAAGTGTCAAAGAAAAGGATCAAATTAATTTGGTGGACTGAAGAAAGAATGTATGAAATTAAGCTAAGAGCTTTACAAGATACCTGTACTGTTACTTGATGTGGTGTTTACAAAATTGAAGTTTAATGACATACATATAAACAAGACTGGGAGCCACTAGTGGTTTGAGTTCAGTTCAGAAGAACAGCTTCATATCATCGTGAGATTAGATTAGTTTATGAAGTTTCCAAGCAGAGACATCGTGTAATTTTTATTCAAACTTTCAGAACTGAGTAGTATCTAGGTCATCAAAACTGAACAGAATCTGTTAAATAAGAAATTTAAAGAATTAAGATAGTACCACCTCACTGGGATTGAGTATTCATAAAGTATATTGCAGGGGGAAAATTAACTTTTGTGTAATAAATTTAGGTTCTTCTGTAAAAGAGCTTTGGCAGTTTTGTACGAATATATTCAGTGACTAGCAACGGTAACTAACTTCAAAAAGTGGTCTTGTGATCCATCAATTCAGTTTCACTCTGGGATCTGACTCATTCAGTATTCCCATCAGCTGTGATCATAACAATTGTCATCTTCAATGATCATGATTGCCTGTTCACAATCTAAACACATGGTCCAAAAGCTTCTTGCTGGAGGAAATATAAAGGATGCAGTTAACCCTGTATGTAAAAATAAAAATCTTCCAAGCTAAGTATTTGTTACTTTTCCACTCTTGGTCATTCTGAAGGGATGGGAATGTATATGTAGTCATTGCACATCACAAGTTGGAGGTTCAAACTTCTTATCATAGTTTTCACGTCAGCTGATTTGTAAATTGTTCCCTATCCTAACTGTAAAGTGTGATAACTAGACGGTACCTATTTCATGTTTATTTTTAAAAGTACATAATTGTGGAAAAATTACTGTTATTACATCAAGTGATAAACACAGATTGGCCACTGGGCTATGCTACTGTTGATGCTCTGGAAGATTTTCCCAACCTACGTTCTCCAATTGCAGCAGCATATTTGCCCGAGGGGTAATTGACTAATTACTTCTTCAAGGAACCAAAACATTTTTCCAGCAGTTTTTCTTTTTTTTTTGTTTATAATTTGAGGTTTAGTAATAATGAGCTGTAGATAATTTTGACTTGAAATGAATTAGTAATTGCCGATTATGAATTACAGGAACATGCACATATTAATGCAAATTCAAAGTATTTAATTGTTTCTTCCATTTAGTTTATTTTGGTCATGTGTACCTAAATATGTTTAACTTTCTGTGCCTATTTATTCCCCAATAACCTGCATAGCTATGATTCCTCAGCCTTATTGCTGTGTACTGTCAATTATGCCACTTTTTTCCCCAGAGCTTGATGTCAGGTGCTGTTTATTTCTGTCACTGTTATAAGACTAATGTTTCCAAAATAAAAATAATGTTTGTTTTTCCGTGGGCCTTCTGATGTTACTGTGAGTGAGAAGGAGAATCTCCCGAAATGTCATTCAGCATGTTTTAATGTGGCAGCAGCTGACATGGGTCACATGGATTGCAATGTTGTTTTACAGTCCTATGCTCCTGTGTGTATTCTTAAGAGCTATGAAACTGCAACTTCAGTTCAAACAAGAAGTTGCTGGAATGGCAAATCTTACAGCAAGCATCCTGTTCTGGATTTTTTTTAACCTCCCCTTTCAGATAACAAATTGCAAGGCCGCAAGTTTATCATGGCAAGGTAATGTTAATATTTCATTTCACTAATCTAGCCAATAACTTATCTTAATCAAAAGATTTTAAAGATAGAAATTAGTGTACCTAAGTTTTAATTGGATGCAGAAAGAGAAATTGGAGGAGGAACGAGAAAAAGGTAAGAAACAAAATTGAAAAGTTCAAACAAAGAGGAGACTGTAATTAAGTTGTATTTGGGAATCATTGCAAAAGCAATGAGTGAAAAGTGTGTGAAATATACGAACATTTTTGCTCCGATCCCAAAATTACTGAGTGAATCCAGATATCAAAATAGCAATTTCTTATTTGAATTAAAGTTGCAATTTCATAGCTCTTCAGAATACACATAGGAGCATAGGACTGTAAAATACCATTGCAATCCATCTGACCCATGTCAGTTACTGCCACATTAAAACCTACTGAATAAATGTAAGTTTCCCCACTGAGCTGGAAGGTTCATTTTGAGGCATTTCATCGCCATACTAGGTAACATCATCAGTGAGCCTCTGGTGAAGCTTCTACCTAGTATGGTGATGTTACCTAGTATGGTGACAAAACATCTGAAAATGAACCTTCCAGCTCAGCGAGCAAATCTACATCCAGAACCTCAACCTGATCTACAAATCTACTCAAAACTCGCTATGCTGAATGAAATTTGTGAAGATTCTCCTGCTCAGTCTCACAGTAACATCAGAAGGCTCACAGACTTGCATCCTGAACTTCCAACATAAATATGAAATATGGATGACAAGACCAGATCAAAAATACTGAAAAGATGCATAACAAGTTTTGAAAAACTCTAGGAATAATTTACTACCTCAGAAAGAGATACTCCTCATTCCCTTTGAGCTTTAAAGTTGTTTCATCCAGGTCTCTAATCATTAACAAGATCGTTACAACATGAGCCAGCAGCAACTGAACTAAGTTCGATTTGCAACACAAGTCCAGCCAACACATATGATGCATTTCATTTTGATGGAGGGGCTCATGGTGAAGTTGGCATTTTTTGTTTTGTTTGGTTTTGTTGAAATTAACTGTGGAATAGCATGAATTTTCCAGCACTTTATGGAAAATTGGGACTCGTATTGTATCTGCGCTTCACCACTAATTGATGAGTGATTTATGAGAATTGTTAATAGATACTATAAATTTGGCAAAATTCTATCCAGTAATTTATGGGTCCATGTTTCTTGATGATCCACTATACAATACCAGCAACTTGTATTTTTTTATACCGCCTGTGATGTAATCAAACCTCTCGAGGTGCTTTATTTATATTACATGATTTGGTAATGAGCCACACAGAGAAATATCGGGGAGATGGTCAAGGAGTTGTTAGTCTTAAAGGGAAACTGAAAGGTACGGAGATTTGAGGAGGAATTCCCAGAACCAGAAAAGGTTAAAGCTGCAAGCTGGAGGAAGGAGGAGGAGGAAAAGTTCAAAAGGAAAGGACTGTGATAGGATAGAAGACAGCTGAGATTGTATTACTTTGTCATAAGGAGAAAGTGAGGATGCAAATGCTGGAGATCAGAGCTGAAAATGTGTTGCTGGAAAAGCAGGTCCTTCAGGTATTCCTGAAGAAGGGCTCATGCCCGAAATGTCGATTCTCCTGCTCCTTGGATGCTGCCTGACCTGCTGCGCTTTTCCAGCAATACATTTTCAGCGCTTATTTTGTCATAAGACAGGAGCAGATGTAGGTCATTCAAACCATTGAGTCTGCCAAGTCATTCAATGAGATCATGGCTAATCTAGTAATCCTCAACTCCACTTCCCTGCCTTTTCCCCAGACCCCTTGATTCTTTGGTGTAATGAAAGAAGGTATAGTAATGGTAAAGAACAGGATTCAGCTAATAATTTTACCAGCTTCCCCAGATACTAACTTGTAGAGTCATAGAGATGTACAGCATGGAAACAGACCCTTCGGTCCAACCATTCCATGCCAACCAGATATTCCAACACAATCTAGTCCCACTTGCCAGCACCCGGCCCATATCCCTCCAAACCCTTCCTATTCATATACCCATCCAAATGCTTCTTAAATGTTGCAATTGTACCAGCCCCCTCCGCATCCTCTGGCAGCTCATTCCATATACGTACCACCCTCTGCGTGAAAACGTTGCCCCTTAGGTCTCTTTTATATCTTTCCCCTCTCACCCTAAACCTATGCCCTCTAGTTTTGGACTCGCAGACCCCAGGGAAAAGACTTTGTCTGTTTATTCTATCTATGCCCCTCATAATTTTGTAAACCTCTATAAGGTCACCCTTAAGCCTCCGACGCTCCAGGGAAAACAGCCCGAGCCTGTTCAGCCTCTCCCTGTAGCTCAGTTCCTCCAACCCTGGCAACATCCTTGTAAATCTTTTCTGAACCCTTTCAAGTTTTACAACATCTTTCTGATAGGAAGGAGACCAGAATTGCACGCAATATTCCAACAGTGGCCTAACCAGTGTCCTGTACAGCCGCAACATGACCTCCCAACTCCAGTACTCAATACTCTGGCCAATAAAGGAAAGCATACCAAATGCCTTCTTCGCCATCCTATCTACCTGCGACGCCACTTTCAAGGAGCTATGAACCTGCACTCCAAAGTCTCTTTGTCTTATGATTAACCTCATATTAGCAAACCAACAGAAGATATTAGAGTTGAGGGAGCAATATGAATTTTATCTTCAATTCAGCCTATTTTTTCCCTATCTTTTATCTCTAGGCGCAGAGCAGACTATGCAGTCCTTCACGTTTGCTCCACGCAAATGAAATTACAACTGAGCTTTTAACCAATTCGTTGATTCTAAAATTAATCTTATTTTTACTTTCTAAGAAAATTGCTGAGGAAAAATCGACTTTGTCTGTTCATTTCTCAGGGATGGGTCGGCTTCAGCCACCTACTACTATGAAGAGAAAGCGAAAGCAGTCAATAAAGTAGGAGAATCAACCTCCACTAGCAGTTCAGCACTTCCTTTAGATCAGTTACAGAGGAAATGGCTTTATTATAAGCCACTTAAAGAGGGAGAACAAGAATTTCCACTACGGAATGACCAGGTAAGGCATTGGGAAACTATTCTTGCATGTTGTACAAGATTACCTCTGTTGTGGAGATAGTAAACACACATCATGGCGATCCAGAGCACAACTACCTTTTTCATTTGGTAAAAAAAAAGGTAACTACTTCATGGGTGTCTTGAAAGTCAAATTTTTCATTCGTGATTTTCTGAATTAAACCTATTACAGGTGGTTCTGGTATAACGTGCTTTTCAGCAGCACAATTTGGCTGTAACGTCACTGAAGAATTGGGGAGCAGTATTTTGGAGAACGCTTATTGCCTCCGTTGGCAATAGCGCGATTCTAGTGGGGATCAGTTCACACGCTCGTTCTGCACATGCATCAAAACGTGCACCAAAATCACCGTGCCGGTCTGCACGTGCACCGGTGTCTGTGCCATTCTGCATATGCACCAGTGTCCGTGCATGCTCGATGCCGGTGCTAGTCTTCATGCTGTTCTGCACAAGCGCCGAAGTCTATGCACCATTCTGTGCATGCACAATGTCTGCTACCGACAGAGTAGCTTTCTGTGAGAAGTATAGTATAGAGAGCACCTTTCATAGGTATTTTAAGTGTACGGTGTTAAATTTACTTTTGTTTTATTAATAAATATGATTTCAACCTTCATTCAGGCTGTGTTATACCGAGCATTAGACTTTTGGATGATTTTTAAGCCATCGTGAGAGTTTTTTTTTGTTGGTCTGCCCCTAACCCCACTTTTCCCATAGGCCCCATTATTTATATTAAGTGAGCTTTCGCTGGAACACAGCTATGGCATTATAGGAGAACTACCTGTAATTTGCATTAATCTGGCCTGTTTGTAATCTGCCTTTGAGAGAACTTGGTCCAGGTCGCTTAACTAGCATTAATATTCTGGGATTTGGAGATACTGGAGTTGGACTGGAGTGTACAAAATTAAAAATCAGACAACACCAGGTTATAGTCCAACAGGTTTATTTGGAAGCACCAGCTTTCGAACAACCACCTGATGAAGGAGCAGTGCTCCAAAAACTAGTGCTTCCAAACAAACCTGTTGGACTATAACCTGGTGTTGTGTGATTTTTAACTTAATATTCTGGGAGTTATGAATGATGAGGTATGATTCATCAGATGCTAAAACAATGCAAATCAAATCACACCAGTGCAAATTCAAATAACTAATTTGAAGCATATTTAATAATACAGTTACTGCAGAATTTCTTTTATTATTCACTTGTGGGATGTTAACGTCAGTAGCTAGGCTAGCAGTGATTGCTCATCCTGCAGTGAAGAAATTAACCACATTGCTGTGGGTCTGGAGCCATATGTAAGCCAGACCAGGAAGGACAGGTTTCCTTCCCGAAGCAACATCAGTGAACCAGATAAAGTATTATGACAATCAAATTTCACCATCTCCACAGTAGTGGCATTCAAACCCCATGTCTTAGAACATTGACCTGGGGATCTGGAATACTTGTCCACTATGTCACTGTGTCTCCATAATATATAAAAGTCCATTTGACTCATTACTATTCTTCTTTTGGAAATAGACTTCTGTTAATATTCTTCAACTGTGCAGTTTCATCTACAGTATCAAAGCTGAATGTTGTCTATGTACCAATCGCAATTTAGTGATAACCGACAAATCATGGATCCTGATATTTGTTAGTTTTAATTTTGTTTTGTAAAGCCAAAAGATAGTCATAAAAAGGCAACAAGCACTAGTATTAGCATTCTTCAAATAGACATGAGGCTTTGTAGCCTCAGGACTTTCGCCCCTTGGTTTTCACTTAAACAAGCAATTTTATCTTGTGACAACATATGGAAGTCCTAATTTTGCCTGATATTAAACTGGGGTGTGGTGCTGGGAAAGCACAGCCAGTCAGGCAGCACCCAAGAAGCAGGAGAGTCGATGTTTCGAGCATCAGCTCTTCATCAGTAAGTCCTCACTTTCTTCTATTAAACTGTTAAATTAACCATAAGAACTACAGTAGGTTAGCTGTCACAGAATATGGAGGGTAAACTCTTGGATGTCCAGTAGAGAGAGTTTATTCCTGAGGGGTTCACTGGTTACAAACAGTGTTTTCTGTGATCAGTTGATTAAAGCAATGGTGTTTAATTGGATATATTAAGGAAGCTACTACTGGTGACTTTTTTTTTTAAATTGGTGGAGATTAAATTTAAAGGGACACTGGCAGTTGAATTGTAGGGAAAAGCCATTTATGGGAGAGGATGTATAGTGGAAATTACAACAAAAGTTCTTGCTCCTGTAGCTTTTCAAAAGACTAACCTGCTGGGAGAAGTGTGATTTGAGAGCCAAAGCTTTCAGATATGGATATGCCTGTCAAAATGCTACTAATTTAAACAGGCTAGGTCAGTAGTTAATCGCACCAGAACATGCTCTTTCATGCCATTTTACTGAACGTGTGACAGAAGGTGACTGGAGTATTTCTAGAAAACCATCCAGCAGTAGTTAGGTAATCATCCTTCTCATGTTTGTGAAATTGGGCCTGTCATTGTGATTGGCTGTTTGAACCTATTTGACAATTGAAGGTTTTGCATACACGATATCTTCCCTTGACTGTGTCGCCAAATACCAGACTAATGCCATTTACAAGTTTGCTGATGACACCACCATAGTTGGTCGAATCTCAGAGGGGGGCAAAACCGACTACAGACGGGAGGTGGAAGACCTGGAAAAATGGTGCACTGAGAATAACCTAGCTCTCAATGCCGGCAAAACCAAGGAACTCATTTTTGACTTTCGGTGGGATGTTACTCATGCCCTGCTACACATTAACAGCACAGAGGTGGAACGAGTGGAGAGTGTCAAACTCCTGGCAGTGGTCATCAACAACAAGCTTTCTTGGACTCTTCATGTGGACACACTTGTTTCAAAAGCCCAACAATGTCTCCGCTTCCTCAGGCAGCTGAGGAAATTTGGCATGATGGCGAATACCCTTGCCAACTTTTATAGGTGCGCCATCGAGAGCATTTTGTCTGGATGTATCACTACCTGGTATGGCAACTATACCATTCACGACCAGAGACGGTTACGGAGAGTGGTGAACTCGGCCTGGACAATCACAAAGGCCAACCTCTCATCTATAGAATCCATCTAACAGGCCCGCTGTCAAGAAAAGGCCACCGGCATTCTCAAAGATCCATCCCACCCTGGCAATGCTTTTCTACAACCTCTACCATTGGGAAGAAGGTACAGAAGCCTGAACAGCCGCATCAGCCGGTTTTGTAACAGTTTCTACCCTACTGTTGTTAGAATGCTGAATGGACACTCAAACATTTGCCTGTACCTGTGTTTTTGTTTTTGCTACTGTTTAACTATTATTTACTTATCTATGCTTCTTAACCAAGTGATCTGCCTGTATTGCTCACAAGACAAAGCTTTTCACTGTGCCTTGGTACACGTGACAATCGATTCAATTCAATTATGCTAAAGCAAAGAGTTTGCAACCTGTTATTACTTCCAAAGGTGTCATGGATCATACTGCTATGACAGATTTGTTCTGTCTGGTGTCTTTTCTCTGACTTTCTATATCTTTTGAGATGGGGAATTCATTTGTAGATCCATTAGTCTATTTAACCAGGAGAAATAATATGAAGCAGAAGAGCTGTTGTCACAAATATCCTACTCTTGATCTTGACACTTTCCCGATTGAAGTTCAACTTTCACAGCTACATATTCCACATTGAACCTGAGAATTGGTCTTCAGCCTTGAGTTGCTATTTTCTGGGGTTCTCAAACATTTCCACCAAAAAGCACAGAATCTTTTCTGGCCGACCACATTAGGACGCTGAGCTAGACCGAAGAAGAAGGTACATTTTAATATTCTGTATTTTTATTTTTGTATTTTTTTTTTAGCTAAATTACAAATAGGGCCACTGAAATTAAAAAAATTGAAAACTAAACCCTAGACAGTACCAACTCTTATGCAGCCATTCACATTAAATCTTGTATTTGCCCTGCATTAATAATTTTAATGAACTCCTCATGTCATTAATTTTTCAGTGAATAATACTAGTAGGCGGCATGGTAGCTCAGTGGTTAGCACTGCTGCCTCATAGCACCAGGGTCCCACGTTCGATTCCAGCCTCGGGTGACTGTTTGTGTGGAGTTTGCACATTCTCCCCGTGTCTGCGTGGGTTTCCTCCGGATGCTCCAGTTTCCTCCCACAGTCCAAAGATGTGCAGGTTAGGTGAACTGGCCATGTTAAATTTCCCATAGTGTAAGGTGCATTAGTTAGAGGAAAATGAGTCTGGGTGGGTTACTCTTTGGAGGGTTGGTGTGGACTTGTTGGGCCGAAGGGCCTGTTTCCACACTGTAGGTAATCTAATCTAATAATTGTGCTTTTTTTAATTTGCCAAGACATTTGTCTTGATAAAAATTATTTCTTGATGTTGTTTAATTTCCTGAAACCATTTAAAATTAGTTAACATTCTCATTGATTAGTTTGTTGTTTTGTGATTTGCAGGTACATCAGAGAGCAGAAGAGTGCACCAAGGCCTTAAATCTGCTTACTGATATAAACATGGGAAAGCCAGTCAATAATATATTTCCAGTGAATTTTGATTTCACTAAAATGAAGGTATGAACAAGTTGTGCTATAAAGGGGGGGAGGGGGGGAGACGCATGGTCGAAATTTGTGATTTGAACATTTGGAATGTTTTTAAAATACAGTTTTTCCTTCAGATCCACCCGGTCCACTAATACCCTTTTGGAAAGGTAACCTGTTATAGTCACGCAGTCTGACCTACAGTTGTCTGATCCTATGTACGAGTAGGTTCCTATTCCATTACTTGGAGTAACGTCATTTCTGCTGAATTTCTTCTGGACTTATTAACAATTATGTTATTTATAGCTCCTAATACAGTCACCCTCACAAGTAGAAACACCTTCCCTACATCTGCGTTATCAAATACCTTTGTAATTTGAAGGCCCTCTATCAGGCGATCTCATAATCTGCTGTTTTCTTTTAAAAGAGAACTCTGCTCAGTGTTTCCTGATGAGCAACTCTCTTTTTGTGCTTTTATGTCATTTTTCAAATGCCTCCGGGCAACTGGAGATGGTGAATAACATCTGGCTTTGTCATGGTACCCACATGGAGATGATTAATTTCTAATATTCTATTTTGCTTTTGGTCAATATGAATGAGGGGGCATATGCCCATTTCCTTTGGCGAGAACCTTTTTTGCATTCAGTGCCTGGCACTTTCAAATACTTAGTATAGACGGATTTAAAACAATTCTGATAATGATTTGTATATAAAATGGTAAATGAGCTATTGTCTTATGCACGCTTGAACTTGCAAATAATAATCTCTGTAGTGTCATACTGAACAATTGTATTGCAGCCTCCTATGTCCTAGAAAGCCACAAACATACAGATCTCTGATTTCTGTCATTTTGTATTAGACGTTCCATTGTTTTCATTGACTATTTTATATATATTTTGTTGCGCCTTCTTTCTTTGTATATATTTAATTTGCTAGATCTGTCATCTCCTTTGCTGCTTTATCCACACAATTTCTATCTTTTACTTTTAGGATTCACCTGTTTTGTAGCAAAACATGCAGAGCCATTTTGGGACCAACTTTGGAATGGCCAGGAAGTGATTTCTTTTGAGGACCATCTTTTAGGCTGCTCACCACTAAAATACATATATAAGGCTGGTCTAGAACAAACTCACTTGATATATCCCTTAAAATTGTTTACAAGATTTAAACTATTTATTATAGAACTGCAGTTTGTAAATCGATAGGCCTATTGAAATAACTCCAGAGGCTGGTATCCCATTACCAAGTCACTCTTTGTTTACACGTGGAAAGTCCTTGTCACTGATCCAGCTCCAAACAGAACTTCTGACATTCCTGTTTATATTTGTCAGCCAGAGCTCCCTGGTCCAATCAAGGAGCTCCTTTCTATTATTAAAGCAGAGAACTTAGATAAGTTCAAGTTAATCAGGCAGAAAGGGAAATCAGGTTTAACTAATTTATTGGAATCCTTTGAGAAAGTAACATCTGCTGTGCACAAAGGGGACCTGGTGGATGTATCGTACTTGGATTTCCAGAAGGCATTTCATAAGTGGTCACATCAAAGTTTATTGTGAAAGTAAAAGCTCGTGGTGTAGGATGTAGCATATTGCCATGAATGGTAGATTGGCTGGCTAACCAGATGCAGAGAGCACTCACTAAATGGGCCTTTTTCAGGAGGTAAGGAGTGGCATACATGGGAATTAGTATCAAGACCTCAACTGTTCATAAGTTAGCTAACTAGGATGAAGGGACAGAAGGTATGGTTGCCAATTCTGCTAAAGAGACAAAGATAGATAGTAAACTTAAAAATGGTTGATTTGACCAATGGAACATAATGTAAATGTGCAGTTGTTCACTTTAGAACAATGACCAAAAAGGGTATTATGCAAATGGTTAGAGATTGGAGAACTCTGAGAGAGATTGGCTGTCCTACTGCATGAAGTACAATGTGTTGGTATACAGGTTATAACAAGTTGTTATTATTAAGAAAACAAATAGTGTTATCATTTTGGATACAAACCTTTGGCAGTGATGCTTCAGTTACACAGGACATTTGTGAAACCCCATTTTGAGTAGTGTGTGCAATATTTGTTCCTTTATTTACAAAAGGATAGAAATGTGGTGGGAAGGTTTACCAGACTAAAATCGGGTTGGGGAGGATTTTTCTGAGGAAAGGTTGAACAGGCTTGCTTGTATCTGCTGGAGTTTAGAGTAAGATCCTGAGGAGCCTTGCCAGGGTGAATGTGGAAAAGATTTTTCCTGTTACGAGAGAATCTGAAACCAGGATTCACTGTTTAAAATCGTCACCCAATTAAAAGCAGATGAAATGAAGTGTTTCTTTTCTGTCTAAGGGTTGAGAGTCTTTGGAACTTCTGCCTTGAAAAGATGACGGAAGCGGAGCCTTTGGATATTTTTAAGGCAGAGGTGGATAAATCCTTGGTGAGCAAGGGGGTGAAAGTTTATCAGAGTATGCAAGAATGTGGATTTCAGATTACAGTCAGATCAGCCATGACATCATTCAGTGGCAGAGCAGAGTTCAGGTGTTAAATGGCTTACTTCTTGTTTGCATATTCTGTTCAATAGTCTTATTGCTGTGTCCTGTCTTATACATGCTCATTCTTTTTCTTTGCATTCATTCTCCCTGTTTGCCTGCGGTCATTCCATTTGACCCGTCTTTATCCTTTGACTGTTCTTTCACACCATACCAATAAGCATGAATAGTTTAAAAGCTAGTTCCCTATATCCTTCCATACCTGCCCTCCATTGTCTTTACCTTTCTCAAACTGGTTTTGTACACAGACAAAACATTCAAGAATCTGTATTGCATTGTAAAATAGATTATTTTTATCGAAGACAAACAGTCAGGATCTATGGGTCACTGAATGATGTGTTCTGTATTTGTCAGGCCGAGTAGCAGTACACTTTGCAAGTCATCCATGTTTCACAATTTGTATGTGTGTTTACAGTAAATTGGGATCCCTGGTAAACCAGCTATTCTCCAAAGCGTTTGTGTAAGTTTTCAAAACAATCAAACAGTGATTCATGTTGGCTTCAGAAAATATGTTCGACACACCGTTGTTCTGCCATTCTCACTTCAGATCACTTGGTCTGCGCTATCAACATCATTTCTCCCCCAGTACTCCACCCCTCACAATTACATAAATGATGCCCCTCCATACTTCAGTCAGCTCTGATGAAGAGTTGTTTAAATTCGAAACGTTAGCTTGCTGTCTGTCCATGGATGTGGCCTGACCTGCTGTGATTTGCAGCATTTTTTGTTTTCAGTACAGAAAATATGAAAATGCTGCTGAAATAGCTGCATATGCAATTGTTTATTACTATAACGTTGACTACATATTCAGCAGTTAGCTAACTGGAAGTGCTTGAAAGGGTTAGAAGCAAGAGAGAAACCCTTTTTGTTCAGAAGTACTTCCCTAATGATCAGAAACTGATACAGAAATCTAGCTTGAATTGCTTGGGCTGCATAAAAGTTTGTCAGATTCCAGAGTCCCCTTTGCTAGACTATTCCATGATGACGTCTAGAGTGGGTGAATCCATGGTTTCGTTGAAAATAACATTGGTCATAACCTTGAGCTGGCTGGAAAACCAGTTTCTGTGGAGTGTTGTGTAACTACGATAGTTCATGTTTTGCATTTGGAAACAACTTGGAAATTACCTTTGAAGGAAATTTACTTTGAATCAGATTGTTTAATCTAAGACATTTTCAAAAAAAAAAATCTATTCTAAAATAGTAACATAATATTGCTTAAACTTTAAAAAAAATGTTCACTTTTTTTTGTAGGATTCTCTCGATCTGCACAAAGTAGCTATCATGGGCCACTCATTTGGTGCAGCCACAGTTATTGATTCACTCAGCAAAGATGTTCGGTTTGGGTAAGTCATAATAAATCTGGTACAATATATGGTGAATGTTGATAGAAAATGTCTTGAGTATTCCAAAGTGATATGAACATCCTGCTACGTGCTGCATGCTAATAGACAGTTGCTACTTTAATTCAAGACTTGTAAAATTGCTTGTAAATGAAAACTGTCAGTGATATTGTGTGATTTAAACAGTGTGTCAAACTGACCAAACAGCTCACGAGATAAAAGCAAAATTATTCAGATACTGAAAGTCTGAAATGAAAATGGGAACTGAAAATGGGAACTGAAAATGGTAGAAATACGTAGTAAGTCAGATAGCAGCTGTCTAGAGAGTAACAGCTCTAACACTTTTAAGTCAATGACCTTCCACTGGAACTTAGCAACATTTTCCAATTTTTAGATTAGATTAGATTACTTACAGTGTGGAAACAGGCCCTTCGGCCCAACAAGTCCACACCGCCCCGCCGAAGCGCAACCCACCCATACCCCTACGTGTACCCCTTACCTAACACTACGGGCAATTTAGCAT
>NC_057712.1:10804484-10804891 GCF_004010195.1 Chiloscyllium plagiosum | reverse complement strand
GTGCAAACTCCACACAGTCAGTCGCCTGAGGCGGGAATTGAACCCAGGTCTCTGGCGCTGTGAGGCAGCAGTGCTAACCACTGTGCCACCATGCCGCCCACTGCCACCGTGCCGCCCACATTTTCCAATTTTAGTTCAAAAATATTAGCAAATGTTTATAATAGATATGTGAAATAAAAACAAAATGCTGGAAAGACATAGCAGGTCAGATAACATCTGAAGGGAGAAGAAAGTTATGTAAATGTTAACCATCCATCAGAAATGTCCCAATTGTTCATTCCATTTGAAAATTGTACTCCACACTTTGGTTAGTCAGTATATTAAATTATCCATTCCCACAGCCACTTGTCAAAAAGTAAGAACTCTAACGGAAGTAAAGGAGAACCGCAGCCACAGATTACTTTCAA
>NC_057712.1:10780035-10803984 GCF_004010195.1 Chiloscyllium plagiosum | reverse complement strand
AACTGCTGTGCTCTTCCAGCACCACTAATCCAGCCTTTTTATAAGCCTAATAAAGAGACATCTGGTGGCAAAAGTTTGGAAATTCAGGATAATTCAGTAAATGAATTAAACACTATAGAATTTGTGGAAGCAGGCCCATTGAGTCCACACCGACCCCCTGAAGAGCATCCCACCCAAACCCACCTAATCCTGTAACCCTGTATTCCCCATGGCCAATCCACCTAACCTGCATATCTTTGGACTGTGGGAAGAAACCCATACAGACATGGGGAGAATGTGCAAACTCCACAAAGACTGTCTCAAGGATGGAGTCGAACCCACGTTCCTGGCGCTGTGAGGCAGCAGTGCTAGCCACTGTGTCGATGCAACTTTTCAAGCTGAGATATCTGGTTTGATTTGTTATTGTAACATGTACCTACAATGAAAAGTTTTGTGTTTTTTTTTGTGCAGTACAGGCAGATCATAACATTAAAACTGCATAAGGGTCATAGAACAGAGCAAGGGATATAATGTATCAGCTGCAGAGAAGGTGCATAAAAAATGAGATTAACATTAAATTTAAAATTAGAGGGGTTCATTCAGAAATCTGGCAACAGCAGGGCAGAGTCGCAACAGCAAATGCTTAATTAACAGAGCTACTATAACACCACTCGATGCATAACTGGTAAAATATTTAAATATCTCTTTCTGAAATGCACAAGAACCAGTGCACTTTTAAACACAATCTTGTCTTCTAGTATGTTTTATACTGCTAACTAGATAATAAAGCTGTTAAATGATAGTTATGTTTTAAAATCCAGAATAATGCTCATTTCCAGGAACTCTTTGCATTGCTGTCTCATTTTTCAATCTCTGGCAACTGACTCAACATGGAAATGTTTTTCAAACCCACTGACTCCCACAGCTATCTGGACTACACCTCCCACTCCCCTCTCCTGTAAAAATGTGATCCCTTACTCCCAATGCCTCTGCCGTATCTGCTCCCAGCAGGAGCAATTCCACTCCATGACATCCCAGGTGGCCTCCTATTTCAGGGACCACAATTTCCCCTCCCATGTGGTTAGCAATGCCCTCCAGCATATCTCCACTTCCCACACCTCCGTCCTTGAACCCCACCCCTCCAACCGCAACAAGGGTAGAATTCCTTCCACTCCACTAATCTCCGGATACAGTGCATTATCCTTCACTATTTCTGCCACATATGATCAGACCCCACCAGCAGAGATATATTTCCCACCCCACCCCTATCTGTATTCTGCAGAGACTATCCCCTCTGTGACTCCCTCATTAGATCCACATTCCCCCACGAACCCACCCTCCACTCCCGGCACCTCCTCTTGCCGCCTCCAGAGGTATAAAATCTGTGTCCTCACCTCTGTCAAAGGCCCCAAAGGATCCTTCCACATCCAGCAGAGATTTTCCTGCACATCCAGACACCTCATCCATTACTCTCTGTGGCCTCCTCTACACTGGGGAGACAGGACGCCAACTTGCGGAATATTTCAGGGAACATCTCTGGGGGACACGCACCAAATAACCCCACTGCCCTGTGGCTGACCACTTCAATTCCCCTTCCAACTCCACCAAGGACATAGAATTCCTGGGCCAACTCCGCTGCCAAATCCAAGCCGCCCAAAAACTGGAGGAAGAACACCTCATCTTCTGACTTGGGACCCCTTAACAGCATCAACATTGATTTCACCAGTTTTCTCATCTCCCCTCAACCCACCTCATCACAGATCCAATTCCTGATGAAGGGCTTGTACCTGGAAATCTTGATTCTCCTGCTCCTCGGATGCTGCCTGACCTGCTGTGCTTTTCTAGCACCACACCTTCGACTCAGATCTCTAGTATCTGCAGTCCTCACTTTCTCGATACAGGAAAGTATCACTCTAGCAACCGACTTGAGCTAGCTGGTCAGAGCCCATTATTGTGCATGTATAAATAAAGGGTGACTTGGTGATGGGATGCCACCCTCTATGGAGTTACTTCAATGACCGTGATAATTTTCAACCAGTTTAAACTTCCCTGTTCCTGACTTGTCTACTTCCTTTTTCCTGTAGTATTTCATGCTATTAACTGCTTACCTTCCTGTACAATTGTACATCATGATTATCGCAAGGAGAGTGCTTGAGGCAAGAGTAATGTCAGAATGTTCAGTGAATCTTAAGAGCCAGTGCCTGGTCTCCTGTTTGTCATCCTTCTGAATTATTTAGACAGCAATATAGACTGTAATTTGGTCATATTCCTGAGCACAGAAATAGAATTATGAAAATTAGATGCAACGGCACAGAGGCTAAACTAGTTTTGCAGTTAAGCAGGGCATAAATTAAATACTATTGAATATAATTTGTCACATTAGTTAAATCAATGCCTCACATAAATATATACAGGAACATGGAAATTGGGAACAGGAGGTGGACTACTTGGCCTGCCCAGCCTGGATCACCTTTCAATACGGTCACAGCTGATCTGGTTGTGTCTGAGCTCCACTTTCTTGTCTGCTTCTCATTCCCTTCATCTTCTATTTCTCATCAGAAATATAACTCTGCCTTGAAGAAAGTCACTCTAACAACTCTCCTGGGAAATCTCCCCCACTCTTGTGCCCACCCACTCCTTGTTGTTAAAACAATGTCCCCTAGTTTTCCCCACAAGAGGAAACATCCTTCCAGTATTCACTTATAGTCCCTTACGATCTTACACATATCAGGAAGGTGACTTCTTATTCTTGTAAATTCCAATACGTATTGGCCTAATCTGTTCAACCATCCTTCATAAGATGAATCCTCTTATCCTATGAATACATTGAGTAAGCCCTCTTTGAACTGTTTCTGAAGCAATTGTATCTTTTTTGAAATAAGACCAAACTGCACCCAGTGCTCCAGATGTGATTTCACCAAGGCTCTGTTCAGATGCTGTAAACTTTCTGTATGTTTACATCTCATTTTCTCTCAAAAAAACAATGACTGTAGTGATTGGAACAAGGTTGGCCTGGTGAATCTGAGTATGAGTACCCTGATTGAGGCTGTTAAACTGGGCCAATTAGGGAGTCCTGTATCACTCTAGCAACCGACTTGAGCTAGCTGGTCAGAGCCCATTATTGTGCATGTATAAATAAAGGGTGACTTGGTGATGGGATGCCACCCTCTATGGAGTTATTTCAATGACCAACTACGATTTAATTAATTTGAATAAACTGGAACTTAGGAAGGTGTGTAAAATGATCTGTCACTTTCAATGTCCAGTTTGTGGGTAAACTATATTTTGAAGAAAAATTAACATATTAGGATTTATAGATCTTTAAAATACAAATAATGTAGGCACATTATGGTAAAATAATAGTGTGTTGATTGGACAACTTGAAGCTGGGTCACTCTGATTTTTTTTTTTGTTTAAAAATCAATCCAGAAATTTGTTTTTGAGGGGCAGTATTCTGGTTTAAATGTAATTTGGCTAAAACTGATGGCATGAGCTGCTGAATATGTTTTCGATAAATGTGGGATAATTAACAACTCTACACTACTTTACATAGATGTGGAGTGGCATTAGATGCTTGGATGTTCCCACTGGAGGATGAGGTATATACCAAGGTACAGAAGCCAATACTGTTCATCAACTCCGAAAAATTCCAGTGGGTTATTAATATCCTGAAAATGAAAAAACTTGATTCAAATGAAATACAGCGAAAAATGATTACAATCATGTGAGTAAATGTGTTGGTACTTGTTCACCATATCCATTCAATTCTGTGGCCATTCTAGGAGCTGGAGGTGAGGCACTTGCCAAGGGTTAGCCCTGTGCTAGGGTGTAAGTCATTATTTTATGGGGACTATGGTATTGAAGGTAAACATGGACATAAATGATCTCTTGACACGATATTCAGAGGAAAGCAGGGGAATCGTTCCAGTGTCCTAACCAAAACATAGCTGTTAGCCAACACTTCAATAATAGGTGAACATTTCTAATGAGCATTGCACTTCTGTTTGTGTCCCAGTTAACCACCTCAAAAGCCGTTAATGGTTGCAGTACTAAACCAAAGGAGAGGGCCAAAGGCTTGATGAAAGATATGGTTGGTCTTAACAGGTTGGTTTGGGCAGAGAATTGATAGCTGGGGCTAAGGTGGGCATAAGACAGAGCTGCTAATGATGGGACAGGCACAAATCTAGAAAAGAATTAGAAGTTTGCAGGGATAGAGACAGGTGGTCATTGTATGAGATCAGAGAGAGAGATGAGAATTAGGCTGTTTGAAGGATTTTAATTACATTTTAAATCTGAGAAAATGAACTGACTTTCATCGGTTAGGATAAGTATGATGTGCATACAAGCACTCTGTTGGTATATTACCACAGTTTCCTTTAATTCGGCTATTTGTTAAGAAATCTCACAGACAAATACTGAAGCAATAACTTTAACTTTATTGCATACAGTATCCAAATAAGACCCCTCAAGTAAGCAAGTTAAGCTTCATAAACCCAACCTACCTGTCATCCGATTAATGGTGGAATTTAGCTACGATTCCAACCAGCAGTGTCGATCTCTAAATGTCTCCAGGGTTCGATCCTTGTGCAGCATTGTTCTTTGAAGTTCTGATGCTGAAGAGACTTGGAGGTGAATTTTTATACCATTTTCTGTCCTTCAGGTTTATGGTGTGACATTATTCGTAATCCTTTAGATTTTTTTCATCCAGAATATTGACTACTCCTCCTGGAGCTGTCAAGTCTACAGCTTGCCACCTTCTCAGAAGTAGCTTCCCTGTTCCTTGTTATATTTGGTACTCAGTGTCTGTTTGAAGCACAGCCTGTCCTTTCATTAACTCCTTAAGGTCTTCAGGAGGGCACTCCCTTGTCCTTGTGGCATAAGGCAGCCCATTATCAATCAGATGTTAAAACAGTTTTGTTTATATAGCTTGAACTCCTCCTTTTCCCAGACATGGCTGATTGCTTTCGATCCCTGTATAACAGTTTGTCCTTGTCCCTTAACAGTTCATTCCAGACAGAGGTATTAATGCTGCTTTCAATCTATGAACAGATATTAAAAGTTCTGAAGTTTACACTATCATAGTGCAGACATGATTTAGTTGCATGAGTTAGCTATTCAGTCCTTCAAGCCTGATCCCCTATTTGCTTTGATCACATTGACCGGTTTGTGTGCACCAAATTCCACCTATCTCCATTAACCTTAGCTGCTTGTTAAGATTAGATTTTTTTTTAAGATTACCCACAGTGTGGAAACAGGCCCTTCAGCCCAACAAGTCCACACCGACCCTCCAAAGAGTAACCCACCCAGACCCATTTCCCTCTGACTAATTGACCTAACACTATGGGGCAATTTAGCATGGCCAATTCACCTAACCTGCACATCATTAGATTGTGGGAGGAAACCGGAGGAAACCCACACAGACACGGGGAGAATGTGCAAACTCCACACACAGTCACCCGAGGCTGGAATCGAACCTGGGACCCTGGTGCTGTGAGGCAGCAGTGCTAACCACTGAGCCACCGAAGGGACTCCATCTTCCTCCACCTTTTAAAAATAGTTGATAACCCCAACCCCTTCTTAGGCAAAAAGTTCCAAAAGGGCTCAACTCTGCGAGAAAGAAAATCACCTCATCTAGTCCTGGACTCTTCCACTAAATGTTCTTTCTAAATCCACCTTGGCAAGACCAATCAGGATCTCCTAAACTTTAATCAAATCACTCTTGTTGTTTTCTAATGGAAAATAAGCCCAACCTGTCCAATCTTCTCAACAGTCATTCATTTGAAATATTAATTTCCTCCAAACCAGGAGACTGAAACTAACACCGTATTTGAGATGTGCTCTCACCAATGCCTTGAAGCATAAATCCTTCCTTTATATGTTCATCTTCACTCATAATAAAGAATAACTTACCATTCATTACCTGCTGTAATCACTTGCTATACCTGCTTTCAATTTTTTGGGACTTGAGCACTAGAATACTTAGATCTCTCTGCACCTCGGAATTCTCCAG
Source organism: Chiloscyllium plagiosum (assembly GCF_004010195.1). Lineage (NCBI taxonomy): Eukaryota > Metazoa > Chordata > Chondrichthyes > Orectolobiformes > Hemiscylliidae > Chiloscyllium > Chiloscyllium plagiosum. Next base: position 10,797,995 of record NC_057712.1, on the reverse strand, counting down.
TCATTCACCATTTAAATAATACTGTTTTTTTAAATTCCTCTTCCCAAAGAGAGCAACTTCACGTTTTCCTGCAATATACTGCATCTGCAAGGCTTTTGACCACTCGTATAACCTATATCTTTTTTCAATCTTGCTTACGTCTTCACAACATATTTTTCTAGCTTTTTTTGTCATCAACAAATTTTGAAACCCAAACTTTTGGCACCTCATCTAAGTCATTGATAAAAAGTGTAAAAAGTTGAGGGTTATGTACAGACCTCAACAGGACCCTGGTCAGCACATCTTGGCAAATTGAAAATGTTCCTTTTAGATATATTCCGTTTTCTGCCATCCAATTTTCTATCCAGGCTAGTATGTTAACCCTCTCGTGAACTCCTAAAATACTCAAAACCTTTTATGTGTAACTTTGACAAATGTATTCTGGAAATCCAGGAACAGTACATAAACAGGTTCCCCTTTATCTAAAGAGCATTATAACTTCAAAAAATTTCAATAAATTGGTTCAACGCAATTTCTCTTCCACAAAAACAAGCTGACTATATCCAGTGCTAGACTGCATTAGTTCAACAAAGCAGCTTACCATCTTTTTCTCCAGCGTATTTAGGAATGGACAGTTGGTGGTGGCATTGCCTGTGACACACTCATCCCTAGAATGAATAGAGAAAAATGTGGCTATTTCTTAAAAGTACCTAGTTTTGTATTTGGATTGCAGACGGAATTTAATTTTTCTTTCTTTGTTTCTTTATAGGGGAACAGTACATCAGAGCTTCCCTGATTTCACATTTTTGACCGGCACTTTCCTTGGAAAGATATTTCGATTAAAAGGAACAATAGACCCCCAAATAGCTATTGATATTAGCAACAAAGCTTCTTTAGCATTCATGCAAAGACACTTGGGTGAGTAAATAAACTGATCTGCTTACATATTTCAATAATAAACACTTGTCTAATTTCGAGAATCGGAACAATTATAGTAGTAATTTTTTAATACTGAGGCAACACAATACTAAAGGTGAGACTGATGCAATCCTAGAAGACTATAGAAATATGCCTCTTTCTTTGAGTTTCAGATGTGTAGTCATCCTGAGTCAGTCTGAATCATTTTTTGATGAAATTGTGATTTCAATATTAATCAAATACTTCCCATTGGAACTAATGTTTTGAAGAAAATTGCAAAATGTTTAATGACAATGTACATTTTTAAAACAGTAGTCAGTTCTGCTATAATACATTAGTTTGATTCTCATGCACTCGTATTACAAGAAAATCGTGTAATAGCAGCACCATTTAAACTATTAGGACCAGAATCACATTATAACCAATACATAGGAACCTCGATTATCCGAATAGTACGGGAGGGAGTATTTTGTTCGGATAATCGAATGTTCGGATAATTGAGTGCCAGATAAGACAGTTTAACCAAGATTGCAATCTGGTTCAGATAATCTGAAATTCAGATAATCGAGGTTCCTCTGTACATGCCTTAAAACTACTTGCTTTAGAAACACATTTGTGTTAATGAAATGCACGTTATAACAGAACGACCTGTACCATAAAGTTCTGTCCTATTTAATGTATAGTGTGTATAATAAAGGTTGTATATCAGAAATTAGGTGAAATAGCTCAGGAAAGAACAGTTTCCCATTCTGAAGTTAATACTGATGTCCAGATGTGAATGTATCATTCTATATATGGATCTAACATTTCCCGTGTGACAGGAAGAAAATTTCCTTCTTATTCCATTCTTTCAGGATTTAATTGAATATCAAAATTCACTTTGCAGGTCTTGAGAAGGACTTTGATCAATGGGATCCCCTAATTGATGGGCAAGGAGAACACGTTATACCAGGCACAAATATTCAATTGCCTTCTGAGCCCAAGCAATGACTCATGAGTTCTGAATCCAAGCTATGAATGTTGAGTGTACTGTGGTAAAATAAAAATAACTATCAGTGTGAATGGATTTATCTGCACTGAACACTCGCATTGTGCAAAACATTTGCCTTATGAGATCTTTAAAATTAGAGTTTAAGGAATGTGTCCTCAGCCATAAAATACAATTTACCTCCAGAATTATTTCTGTAATTTTGTGTGTAAATCCATGCATCTTTTGCATGAATAATATAACATTCATGTACAGGTCTAATATTCTTCCAGGGCTCTAAAACAGTGGGGCTCCAAGTTGGAGTAACTCTTATTGATTGTCTCAATTTTAAAATTGAATTGTATTATACTGAGTTTTTAAGGGTTTCAATTATTGCATTCAGTATTTTGAAATTACATTGAACTATTTGCAGGTATGATGCACATTAATTTAATCTGTATGTTTTCCTAAAACTACTGTTGTGATGAAGCTAAACGTTCACCTGTGATTAGAACTCATTAAGAAAAAAAATTCTTAAAACCAGAATTAGTGTATAACATAAGTTTTTGGAAACATAAATGATTATTTTATTCAGATTTTCCTTGGCTCGCTTGTATGCTAAAATTCATTTACAATGATTGTTTACATCTTTTGTGTCCTTTTTGCTGCTCTTAAAATTTTTGATCAAGGTCAGCTCCTTCCAAACACATCAGTGGCACTTTGTATTTGCTATTGACTGTCAAATACCAACCAATTTTCTCTTCATAACAAAAAAAACCCCAAAAGAACTAAGGATGCTGGAAATCCAAAATGGCTGGCAAATTTCAGCATGTCTGCCAGTATCTGTGGAAAGAAAGCAGAGTTAACATTTGGGTCCCGTTCTGAAGGGTGACTGGATATGAAACATTAGCACCATCTCCGGGAAATAGCAATGTTTCCTGTCCAGTGACCTTTCAGAACTGGACCCAAAATATAAAGTCTACTTTCTCTCCACAGACGCTGCTGAGTTTTCCTAGCTATTTATTTTTATAACCTTTTCTTCATTCTGTTGTAAAACGCGTCTGTGACAACCTATACAGTATCGAAACATGTGGCGCTGGAAAAAGTGCACTAAGGTCAGGTAGTGTCCAAAGAGCAGGAGAGTCGACGTTTCGGGCATAAGTTCTTCAGGAATGTGTACGTTCCTATACAGTGGCAACATTGTCTCTGATGTGCAAAATGATATGGAATATTTATAATCTATGAGTTGAATAGAAACACAATTTTTTTTTCAGGGAATTTCTAACTGCATACACAACAATCTAATTCCAGATGCCAGTCTTTCACCCACAGAATGAAGATATTACTTTGGCTGCAGATAATGTACTCAGAATAACGTGCATAATTTGCACATTTGTTTTAAAATGCCAGTGTATGGAAGGGAGGAAACCTGGGTTTCAATTCCTGAAGAGATCAAATAGCTTCTTTGGCCTAATAATACAAAGATTCTACTTTCACTGCCACTTATAACCAATCACCCATGAAGTGTCAATCCATTGATTGGAACAGAATGAAAATCAGATATGAGAATGGTAGCTTAATGCACACCACCAGCTTAACAGCCCAGGTAGCATAAAGTATTAATGAGTTCATTCTGGAGTTAATGATTTAATGACTTCAATTTGGTAGCAGTCTCCTTTTTCACTTTTTGTATTGGTCCCCAAAATATTCTTCAGTCACCACCTATCTAGTAATTTCCTGTTTACTAATGATGTAATTATACTGTGTGCTGCCCTGCTGGTAAATAGAAGCCAACCCTTACAAAAGTATGAAGATGAACAGATCTTTCTAAGCATATTTACTACCATTTAGCTAGCAGTGTTTATAATGATAATGGTTAATCAAATTGTTGACCTTGATCTATAATCTTAACTAAGTTATAGGGAGTATTTGAAATACCTGACAATAAAAGTTAACTTTAAGCCTTAATCTTAAACTTCTTCAATTCATGTCAATCTGTACACTACACCACTTGTCTAGGAATTTTCCTAGATCCTCTGCTCAAGGAAAAGATGGGATTTTCATAGGAATTTTCCTGAAATCTACTACAATCTCAGTCAAAGGAACTCCAGGGAAAATAGTGCCCTCTTTACATTCTCAAAGATGGTACTGAGGCAATGGACATTATCTCTTTAAGATATAATTTGAACAGGTGAGGCAGAAAATTGATTATCAAGGAATGAGACCATCTGATCAATTAATTTGACAGCTCTCCTTTCTGCTACTCTGTCATCAAGCTTCCTCTCTAAGACTCTTCTTACATATGCCTGGATTTCTGGGGTTTTTTTCTCTTCCCTATTGCCCTTTCTGAGCTCACCTTTATATATAAAATCTACTGTCTCTTTCTCTCTCTTCCCAAGAGACCTCTGACCACCCAACTTTCTTAGCTGTCCAGTTACGTGATACTCTCTCAAGTAATGTTCCTCTCTCATTCATAACTGCTATTAACCTTTTTCCCTCAAATTTACCATCCCATTTCCAACCTCTCATTTCCTTAATTGTTGTTTTCACATCCTCTATCTGTCCCATTTTCTATTGACTTGCATGTTAAATCTCTCCAGTCAGGATTTTTCTCCCTGAGCACAGTACCAAGCATCTCTAAGACTCATAGAAACAGACCCATCGGTCCAACTCATCCATGCAAATGAATCTAGGCCCATTAAAGCATCTCAGGTTTACTGTGAAAGAGACAAAATCCATTATTGTTCTGTCCAGTAGCTTTTCACACAGTTGGTTGTACAGTCATTTAACACCTCTTCACTGAATAAACTGCATTCAACTGATTTTCTTATTTAGCTGCAACCAAAGAATTTTCCTAAAATTGATTTGCCATTCCTGCAGTAATTTCCAGTCTACTATGGTGATCAATTTGCCTCTTTGATATCACCCTCTTCAGAAAGTTTCCGAATGTACGCTAAAGAAAGAGCTCTACCTTGCCACCATCTCTAGTCCATTGCACTTATAAATTGGCAGACTCCAGTACTGGATTTTCAAATGTTTTCATCAAGTACTGATTTACCATTGTCTTTGGTCCATTCTACAAACTCTGAACCCTCGCAGCTGTCAGAAATGGAACCAGCCTTGGTGTCACATTTTACACGGGGATGAGCTTTTAACACGGAAACATTGCTTGGCTCGCTTGACCTTGGCACATCTTCAGCTGAAACCCTAATCAGTGCCTTTGTTACCTCCAAATATTCTGTTGTACTGTTCACCAGCCTTTCACAATCTACCGTGTGAAAACTTATAATCCAAAACTCTGCTCTAACTTGTAGTCAGTACCTTTAACCCATCACATTATGCTCGCTATTGTACACTAGCTCATAGTTAAGCGGCACTGACTTTAAAATTCTTGACCTTGTTTAGTCTTTGCCTGGTCTTGCCTGTATTTCTAATCTACAAACCCACATCACATATCTGTTCTCCAATATTCCTGATCTCCTAAGTACCCAATTTTAATTACTGTGCTATTGATGCCTGTGTTTCAAACTGGAATTGCCTCTTCTAAACTTCTACACTTCCCCCTTCTTTGACTAACCTTTTGTTTATCTGTCCTAGTATCCACCTTACGAGAGTTAGAGCTCATAAACAAAAATGACACTGTGAATTACCTTGGAATTTTTGATATCTGAAAGATGTTGTGCAAGCTGTAAATTCCTCTTAGGCCAAGAATATTAGTTATAAAATTATTGTTTTGACACGAATTTGAGTTTCAATGTACTAGTCTAGGTTCTTCAATTAGTGTTTCATTAATATTATCTTTGACAAAATTAGGATATATTTAAAATCTTTAACATTTGTCAGTGAAATGTGGTCTTGGTATGTCCCAAGCACAAAATGCTACATCATAATGCTACAAAGTGCTACGTTTTTCTCTTGTTCAATTAAACTTCTATTTTTTCAAGGTTTTGTGTTTTCTTTGTCATGAATTGCAAATTTAAATAATTTTACAAAGTACAGTTAACAAGGATGAATGTGACCAAAAGCAAAAGGGGCTGAAAACTGTGTGACAAGGACACATAGTGAAAAGTGGCAGAGCCATCATAGTGTGAGCAACTGGAAAGGTTTAGCGCACTTATGATCTGTAGTGAAATACAAATGCTTGTAGGCCACATCAGTATTCCCTTCATTTACGTATTTATGGGAGTGAAGGATATGCTATGGAGAGGAAACACAAAGACAGCACATGGATAGCCAGTGTATGGCTCAAAAAAGCAGAGAAATCTACCTGGTTGTCTGCCTCACTGAAGAATGGCACTGTGTTTAAAATGGAAACCACAGCATGAAGCATCTTCATGCAATGATCCTGTGTGTCATTTACCTGGAAATGTGCTGTTGGCTGCATTTTGCAAAGAATGACTGAACATTGATCTACAAAAGACATGACAGTCCTCTAATGATTCAAATAACTGGATGAAAATGGAAATAAAAGATGACAATCAACGCTCTGAGTGTTGAGTTTCAGACTTTGGACTGTGCCAATTCAACACAGATGAAGAGTGGAAAGGTTGAAAGGCAGGGTGGCAATAGTAGGAGCCTGAGTGCTGTTTTCCCTTACATAGCAGATTCTTGCACCCTGGAGCTGCTCCCATTGGGTGACATTCCTGCAATCTGTTGGTGGGTAGATCAACTGTTACAAGAACCTGCATGTCTCTTTCAGCACTGATTGTTACAGCAGTTTGTATCTGCACAGCAACAAGATATGCAGGTATTAAAATGAGCACTGATTGTATGACCAAGATTCAAACTTACTGCAGTACTCAGCAATTGAGCAGCTTCTGTCTGGAAGCTGAGGCGTTGGCCACTGAGGCTGCTTCCAAGCTACATTCACAAGTACTTTATGGAGTTGCCCACCATTTTCACACTGTAAATACATGATTGGAAGGTCAACACAGAATCCTGTGCCACACTGGAGCTGGACACATCCCACACTCCTTGACTGCAACAGGTTCTGCGGAAGGTTCAATGCAACAAGCACCTCAGTGATGAAGGGGTTATGCCCAAAATGTCGATTCTCCTGCTCGGATGCTGCCTGACCTGCTTTTCCAGCACCACTTTCATTTCTGATCTCCAGCATCTGCAGTCCTCACTTTCTCATCTCAATTTTCATCCCTATTACACTGTCATGTACCCATGAGAGTCCTCTTTTTAGAATAACACATTTGTGGCCTCAACCCCTTGGAGCTGGCATGCACACCATACTTTCCATGTTACACATTCAGTGAGAGCCGACAGAATAGTACAGCAACAGGACGCCGTTCACACCGACTGCATCTGAAAAGGGCCAGTTTCAAGGCCAGTTATAACATGCTTTAATGAACTGTGATCTAATACCATTAATTTAAAGTCTGCTGTGGTGGTATATTGTAATATTACTGGACGTATAATCTAGATGACTGATCACAGAAGGATGGTGGAGGCATTTGTATGGGAATGAAGGTTCCAGTTAATTGAAACAGTCTGATTAGGGCAAATCCCTGGAGATAGGAGCATGACTCCATGTTGCAAGTGTATTTAGGACGCACCTAGTGTTCATTATGACTTATCACAATGTTATTATACAATAATCTGCCGTGCAGCCTGCCTAAACAACTAAACTGTCAATCAGGAATTAGCAATATACTAATGAAGAGCTTATGCTCGAAACATCGACGCTCCTGCTCCTTGGATGCTGCCTGACCGGCTGTGCTTTTGCAGCACCACACTTTTTAACAGTATAACTTGTAACACCTTAGTAATAGTTGCAGCGTTTTGGAAAAAATAAATGATCTCTTCTGAAAATAAAAGGGTGGTCCTCTTTACTCTTCAGACTTAGTAATATTCAGATACTTTAGATCAGCAGCGACCTTGGTGTCTGACAAGTGCCTACTGTGAGGCCAATAAACCAATATCCTGCAACATGTGAACAACCCCAATGTGGATCAGCCAGTGCTCAGGGTGAAGTAAAATGAAGCTGATTGTCCAGATGGCATGACTCGCACCAGGAATCTTTCTTCATGGCTCAAGAATCAGCCAGAATCAATGTGTGGAGTCATATTCTAATGGATCTTCAAGTATTAGGGTCACCTGTACGGTGTTAGTAATCCATTTGAGTCAGGAGCAAATTTAGCTGTAGCTATTAAATGCAGCCACAAAACTTGCATCCTGCATCTGCATTTGACTGCCATTTGGTGAGGGCAGACTGGTCAAATGAAACATTTCTCAGGGGGCTGCAGATTTCATTACAGATCATTGCCGACATGCAGAGCATCAGAACAATACGTGAGATGGGCAGTCGTTGGGTGGACTGAACTGTAGGTTGTCTGCTGCCACCAATGGAATAGTGTTCTGTAATAATCTTAATAAGTCACAACAATAATTTCCTATTAGATAAAACATGATGCTAGCTAACCTTTTAAGCACCTTCGTGTTTTCTAATCTGATTATTGGAGGGTCAACTTTTGAATTTTAAACTAATTTATTCTTAAATTGTTCTTTTTTTTTCCCTTAAACAAAGGAGCACTGACCAATCTCCAGTCCTCTGGAAGCTTACCTGCGGCTAAAGAGAATGCAAAAGTATCTGTTAAATCCCCAGCTACTTCCTCCTTTGCCTCCCACACTATCCTGGGATAGGTCCCATCTGGCCCTGGGGACTTGTATATATTTCAAAAAAACCCAACACTCATTATGTTGAACCGCCTAACAGTATTCACACACTTTTTCCTAACGTCAACATCCCTTTGGTGAATATGGACATAAAGTTCTCATTAAGGATTTCCCTGCCATCCCACCCCCTATTTCCTCCACATACAACCTCCCTTCTTTTCCTTGAGAGGGTCTGCACTTTCTCTAGCTATCCTCTTGCTCCTAAAATAGGTACAAAATGCCTTGGGATTCTCCTCAACCTCACTGGACAAGGACATTTCATAGCCACTTTTAGCCCTTCTGACTCAGTTTTAACTCCTTCCAACTTTCTCTATGTTCTTCAATGACTTTCATTTTTAAATTTCTATTGACGTTAGATATGCCTCCTTTTTTGACTAAGCTGATGATTTCCCTTGTAATCCAAGTTTACCAAATCCTGTCATTCCTCTCCTTCATTTTCATGGGAACATACTTGTCCGGCACTCTAATAGACTGATCTTTAAAGGACTCCAACATGTCAGATGTGGATTTACCCTCAAACAGCAGCTCTCAATCCACATTTCCAATTCTTGCCTCATTCATTTATAATTGACCTCTTAATTTAACACCCTCATCAGAGGAAAAAGTGAGGACTGCAGATGCTGGAGATCAGAGCTGAAGAAGGGCTCATGCCTGAAACGTCGATTCTCCTGCTCCTTGGATGCTGCCTGACCTGCTGCGCTTTTCCAGCAACACATTTTCAACCCTCATCAGAGGTCTACTTCTTTGTAGCAAGTGTGGTATGTGTACAGGAAAATCAAGTATTTTTGTACACGTGTTTTTGAATTTGAACAAGTGGCATGTAAGGTTTGGGGGTCTGAAGGAATTTAATTATTTACTTCAAGTATTTTTGTAGAAGTGGAGATTTCTTTAAAACAGTGAGAGCATTTCCTAGAGAGTTATGGGTTTATTTTTACATTGTTGGCTTGTAAAATTGTGCATTAGGCTCCAATTTAGAAGGTCAGAATTGATTTATTTTTCTTTGGATTATGGGAAGTACCCATAAGACAAAAATATATATTTTTTAAGTTTGTTTGGACAAATTATTAGTATTCTTCAGTGAAGCTGGATGTGTAAAGCAGTTCACCTGCAAAAGGGAGATTATTTACATTTACTTAGAAAAAGGAATCTTAACTGTGGAAGGCATTTAGCAGAAGTTCTAGACCAGAAGTGTTTGATTAAAATTCTATATGGGGTTATTGGAATCTGAGAAAGTTTATGCTTAGTCACATGATGAATGAAGGAAGAGGCTGTCAAATTTTCATGAACAGAAACTGAAGCCACACATAGGTCAAACCATATGTGGAGTTGAGAAATTAATTCTGAAGATTGTAATGGGATGATGGTATTAATGCAATTGCATTTTTAAAATTTTTCAATAGCTGTAAAATGTGTTATCTAATTTAGTTTATTTTATTTCCTCTTCCTTTCTTTTGTGGAAGCTGTTTTATTGTTAAAACCAAATTTGCAACATTGCCTTTTTGTGTTTCAGTGGAAGACCACCTTACTAAAACTAAAAACAAAATTATCTGTTAAGCCAGATATATCAGTCTGACTCTGACTTGTCCATTAATAACACCAAATGGGATCATAACACAGTTCAAGAATCAACTTGGAAGCAATGCTTGGAAACTTGGAAGCAATGCGTGGGCAGCACGGTGGCACAGTGGTTAGCACTGCTGCCTCACAGCGCCAGAGACCCTCCATTAATAACACCAAATGGGATCATAACACAGTTCAAGAATCAACTTGGAAGCAATGCTTGGAAACATCTTAAAGGACCTGCAAACATCAGCATAGTTGGTAGCATTTCCTGAAACACTGTTGATACAAGAGCAGACTTTGACATCACTACTGAATACCGTCACAGTATTAGAATCCTATATCTGCACTTTGTTGCCATTTAGAAAAGGGTGTGGTATGATGCATGAATTTGTCAAATGAAGGAGCGTTTTCAGGAGGCTCAGGCTTTTACAGCAAGTCGTTGCTAATATCAGTAGCACTAGGACATCTGACCAAGCTGTCTGTTAAGATTGGCTAAGCTATACATTGATTTCTAAGGCTTGAGAAACCAAAAGGAATAGAGATGAGGACTGCAACAGCTGCTCCCTTGGTCTTGGGATTCTGGCTTAGGCATTGAGGGACTGTAAGGAGGTTCGTATTGAGACCAGCCTAATAATGCAAGTAGACGTGGACAAAAACAGCCAAAAAAAAACAAGCAATAGCAGTGTTTTTTGGCAAAACTAGAGATAGTGGCCTACAAAATTCAAAGATTTATAGGAAGGCAGGATATGTGAATGTAACCCTACAACCCCACACTGTATAATAACATTCTCCATCCCACCTCTCCCAATAGCCTGCTTCTCACTCATGTCAGACAAGAATGCAGAGCTGTAAGGAAATAAGTCAAAACAGTGACTGGAACTTTAGTGACATTGGTAGGATGGGCATCAAACAATGATTTATGATTACTTGGAAAATAATAGTTGGATTAGAGATAGCAAGGCTTTGAGAGGAGCAGGTTATGTCTCACAAACCTTGCTGAATTCTTTGAGGTGGTGAGAAAATACATTGAGATGAAGATAGAACAGTGCATGTGTTGTACATAGATTTAGCAAAGCGCTTGGTAAGGTTCCCCATGGTACGCTCATTCAAAAAGTGAGGCAGCATAGGATACAGGGAAATTTAGCTGTCTGGATTACAGAATTGGCTGGCCCATACAAGACAGAGGATGGTAGTAGATAGAAAGTATTCAGCCTCGAGCTTGGTGACCAGTGGTATTCCGCAGGGATCAGTTCTGGGATTTCTGCTCTTTGTGATTTTTATAAATGACTTTGACGAGGATATGGAAGAATGGGCTGATAAGTTCGCCAATGACACAAAGGTTGGTGTACTTGTGGATAGTGTGGAGGGCTGTTGTAGGTTGCAATGGGACGTTGACAGGATGTAGAACTGAACTGGTAAGTGGCAGATGGAGTTCAACCTGGAAAAGTGTCAAGTGATTCACTATGGAAGGTTGAATTTGAATGCAAAATAGTGTTAAAAGGCAGGATACTTGTGGAGGAACAGAGGGACCTTGCGGTCCATATGCACGGATCCCTGAAAGTTGCCAGCCACACTAATAGGGTTGTCAAGAAGGCATATGGGGTGTTTGCTTTCATTAGCAGAGTTTGAGTTTAAGAGCCACAATGTTATGCTGCAGCTCTTTAGAGCTGTGTTTAGACCACACTTGGAATATTGTATTCAGCTCTGGTTGCCTCATTATAGGATGGATGTGGAAGCTTTACGAGGATACTGCCTGGACTGGAGGGCATGTCTTATGAAGGAAGGTTGAGGAAGCTGTGGCTTTTCTCATTGGAGCGAAGGAGGATGAGAGGTGACTTGATAGAGGTGTACAAGTTGATGAGAGGCATAGATAGGGTGGATAGCCAGAGACTTTCCCATGGCAGACATGTCTATCATGAGGGGGCATAATTTCAAGGTGATTTGGAGCAAAGTTTAGGAGAGATGTCAGTGCCAGCAGGAATAGTAAAATATTAGGGACAGTTAAGCGACTCTTGGCGTAGGATAAAAGGCCAGCACAACAGAGAGCCAAAGGACCTGTACTGTGCTATGTTCTAACCAAACTCTGACCTTGGATTGTTGATAATTAAATTCAAGTGACTTTAAAATACTGTGTAACTTATCAAATAAATAAAGAATTTTACAAGAGATCATCTTACAGGAGTGCTAAACTCCATCAAGCTTGGATTTGGCTGAGGATACTTTTTAATATGGTCAGCCTAGTTTCTTGGTGTATTCACTACACTCCCTCAGTTTTAAGCACACAATATTAATGGAGTTAATTAACTGAACTTGATAAACTTTAGCTAATGGACACAATTAATAAGACTAATTTTTAATTCCAGAATTAAGTGAATCAAATTCTCCAAGTTTGTTATGATTCATGTTGTCACAGCATTAGCCTGGGCCATTCGCTTGGTAAATTCAAAAGGTAACTCATAAGGTAGCTTACACAAGTCAATACGTGCTTAATTGTAATTTATCACTTCACCTTACACCCTGATGTCTTACTACGCAACGAGTGCCCCTACTGTTAAACTAGAGGTAAAAGATAGCTTTGTTTAATGAAACTTGTGTTACTACTGTCATGACTACCTACAAATAGTGCATCTGAAGGAGAAAGACATGAGGGTGGAAGGGCAACTGGGCAATTAATGCACTTCAAAGTCATTGAACGACTGTTTTAGTATAGTGCAATAATCACCTTTCATTCTGGATACTTCTTACCAAAAGACCATTAAACACCAAGGAAATCAACATTATTGCTGTTGACTAGGACATTGTACTCTTAAAAGAAAATTTGCTCCCTCCAGCAAATTTCTTTTTAGCCAACCAAATGCTCAAAACCAGTGATGCTACATAATAGACTAAACAAACATTTTAACCACAAAACTGAAGAATCATTTGGATTTGTCAATAACTTTTATACACATCACAATCATGTTTTCTCATTACGTGCTTAATTCATAATCAGGTCTGGCATTCCAAATCATGTAATTGGGAAAATGGAGAATAATAATCTGATGACTTTTCCATAAACTGTTGTGCAAGAAAATGGATGGACAACATAAAGCAACTTCTAAACATCAACATGTTAAAATTTCAAGCTGCAAAAAAAATGTCTGCGTAAACAAGCTTTTATTTGTCATTTCAGCTGAACACATTTTCAACAGTTTGCAGTGTACATTAAAAGTATTTTGATGACTACTATTGGAAAAATCCTGTTTGTTTCTGGTAGTAATAGTTGACTTGTATTATAATCCATAATTCAGAGTTTGTGAAAGGACGTTTTCTAGAACCAGGGGTGATTATACTTTTGGCTGTGACGTACATATAGAAATAATTTTAAGACATTGACAGACTTGCATACTGATCAGATTTCAGCAAGATTCTTTACAATTTTTGCTTAATAGATTTATCATATTTTACAACTTCAAGTATCTATGCTCACCATTACAGATGAAATATGGTAAATTTCAACTGACTGGTACCAGCAGTAATCTTTAAATTCAAAATCTATCCAACAGGCCATACACCTGTGAATAACATAACCTCTACCACACCATTCCCTCCCTCCCTCTCCAACCCCCACCAACAGCATCACTCAGAAATTTAGACAACTTCATGGCAAGTAAGAGAAAACCTTGGGTTTTGCTGTGAATTGTATGCAAGCTTCAACCCCAAATTTAAAACAATGACTGAAGTACTGTAACATCCCAAAACAAAGATCACCTATTACTCTTTTAGGTACCTGATCAATCATAAACATAGTATAGAGTGGTTTCAGTTTTAAGGACTGGAGATTGATTCCAGAGTCTACAGTATTCTTCTCCAAAGAATCTTTAAAATCAGTTGGGCAGGTGGGGGCTAAATGAAAAGCTAATTTCACTATTTGTAGCCATGGTGTTTTTTAATAAGGAATAATCAGATAGTTCTTTACAAATCTTCTCTAAAGATCTCTGATGTCATTATTTAAGACAAGTCACAGATTCTCCTTTAGATGTGCCCTGTACGATGAAGCAGCTATCAGTTTCTACATTTTTGTTTGACAAATTTCCACGTCCACTTCATTTTTCTGATGCTGCAAGTGCAGCAATAGGCATCAATTGGTGTTTTTGGTTTTGATCAATGAAGTGTTTGAGCGATGCAATTTCTGATTCGGTAGAAAGTAGCACAGTATCAGTGACCTTGATACTGGCATCAATCAATTGTTCTTTATCTGATTCAACACTATCAGCAGTTGTTGCCACATGTGAACATCGCATTTGATCATCATCTTTTTCACAGTGAACCTCAAAACCAACCATTTCCTTTTGGGAGACATCAGTACAGGGATTTGAATAGCTTGACCCAGTGCTCTGGTTTTCTTTCTCACTTTGAGCATCCACACAAATATCATGATCAGCTTGAAGTATCAATGATGATGATTCTAATAAAGAAACAAAAATGAACAAGGAAAAGTCAAAACTTTGCTTTTGAACTCAGGAAGCTTTGGGACAGCATTAACAACATGGTGGCAATCTTCAAGCTATGACCGCAATAAGGGTCACAAGTGGATAACAGTTATGTTGCAAAAGGACACTGGTCAAAAACCAGTTTTAACTGTTCATCCTTCTGGCCCCAAATATCTTCAACTGGATAAACCAAAAACCTGCTGGTCAAAATAAAATATACTTGTTACAAATTTAGCAACCAGCCACATGTATATTACCCTGCAATTACCAATAATAGAATGATGAAGAATGCTTTAAAATAGCCTAGTTACAGCCGCTCGGTCGGTTGTGGAAAGAAATGTCCTAATTATTAACAGACCTAATTTCCATACAGCAATCAACTCAAAAATCTTGACACATTTGCTTTATGTATTCATTTGAAGCCCAATTGAAATCATCTAAATATTTGTGGTCTACCATACTGCATCACATCAAGGTCGCGGAGATGATTTACACCCTGCGTTTATCAGAAAAATTGTGCCGACTGAGAAAGGGACATTTGAGATATCAGGCAAGAGTTTTTTGAAAGATAAACTAAGAAAACAGAAAGAACCGGAGACCCAAATATTGAATACATTATGCAACAGTAGTCAAAGCTTGCAATTGAAGCAGATATAACAGATTAAAATCAAATTTCAAAATAGAACTTTAGCTTTGATTAACAGACCTGGAAATTATGAGACCAGATGAAGGACAGCATGAACATAAACGCTTCTTGATTGCTGCTACACACTCAAAATGCAAGACTAAGGTGGAAGGAAATTAAAGCTACTGTCTGAGGTCCAGCTAGTCTCAATCCAAGAGTAGAGGTCAAAATAGGGCAGGAGAGCACTTAAAAAAAACAAAAAATTGTACGTATTGGGATTAATTTATTTTACATATTTGCTATTTCATACAAGCATAAAAGGACAGCCATCTAGTAGGGAAATATTTTTCAATACAGGTACTTCTTTTTTAAACCATCTTTGCCCAGGCAAAAATAAGATGGCTCAAATAGCCATGTGGCATACAAGGTCATTCATGTTTCATGCCTTAATGTATTGACCTACCTAAGAGAATGTTGGAGCATCTAAAGTTAGTATGGCTGTGTGTAACGGCTCCTAAATTGATTCATTCATTATAAGTTAGATCAATTTTAAAACAAGTAGCTTTGATGATTCATCAAACTGCAGTTAGGTTGTTGCAATAATCAATAAATGTCTTTGTTAATCACTGTGTAGTGTGTCTAGACTGAAGATAAAGAAACAAAGCATCAACTCTTGCATGGACAATCTAGCGTTTGAAAGCCAAGACAAGCACAGAAATTGACCCTTCAGTGCACTCGCCTATGCCAACTACATATCCTAACGTAATCTGGTTCCCTTTGCCAGCAGCTGGCCCATAACCCTCTAAACCCTTCTCATTCATATACTCATCCAGTCTCCTCCACTTGCAACTCATTCCATGCATGTACCACCCACTGCGTCTTAGGTCTCTTTTACATCTTTCTCCTCTCACCCTAAACCTATGTCCTCTAGTTCTGGACTGCCCCACCCCAGGGAAAAGACTTTTGTCTATTTATCCTATCATGTCCCTCATGATTTTATAAACCTCTATAAAGGTCACCCATCAGCCTCCTACGCTCCAGAGAAAACAGCCCCAGCCTATTCAACCTCTCCCTATAGCTAAAATCCTCGAACCCTAGCAATATCCTTGTAAATCTTTTCTGAACCCTTTCAGGTTTTACAACATCCTTCTGAAGGAGACCAGAATGGCACGCAATATTCCAAAAGTGGCCTAACCAATGTCCTGTACAGTGGCAACATGACCTCCCCAACCACTTTACTCAATGGTCTGACCAATAAAAGAAAGCATACCAAATGCCTTCTTCACTATCCTATCTAGCCGCAACTCTATTTTCAAGGAACTATGAACCTGCATTCCAAGGTTTCTTTGTTCAGCAACACCCCCAGAACCTTACCACTAAGTGTACAAGTCCTGCTCTGATTTGATTTTCCAAAATGCAGCACATCACATTTATCGAAATTAAACTCCATTTGCCACTCCTCACCCCATTGGCCCATCTGATCATAGAGATATTTTCATTTAGCTTGACTGTATGTACCAGATAGGCGTTAGGAAACCAGTTTAAATTGAAACTCCATTCTGACCCAAATTGAATAGCATGAATTGAAATGATCAAAGTCTTGACAGGAAATAACAATCTTAACTCTTCCAGTATACCCACCTGATATGAATCACTATATTGCTTTATTTCCTTTCAAATCTCGACTCACCAAGAGCTTGTTCAAGTGTGCCTTTGGAAAAATTGAAGAAATACATGTGCAAAAGACACAAATATCTGGTCCAAACCACAACAGTGCTACTGATTTTATTTCATTAGAGTAACCACAAAAAGCAAACAAACAATTCATCCATAAAGGTTTTCTTCGAATGCACCTTTACATCTTCAATAGTTATTTCAAACAGAGAAGTTCCTCCAACAATAAAAAAATCCAGTTATCACCAAGTTCACTTTATTTATAGCACTTTTACCACAGTCACACCAAAATTGCAACTCATTTTTTTATTCAATGCCCACCCTTATAATCCCACAACCTTCAACATTCCCTAAATGAGTCAAAAATCTTACAAAGCAAAAACAGTAGAAAGTTCGGAATCAAATACCATTCCCTTTGTAAAAGGGACTTTGATTAGAATCTAACTAACTAGTAACTGGTGGTCAAAGAACTGCAACCCCTTAGCAATAATCCATTAGACAGACACCAGGAATGAAACATCAGCACAAGGATCAGATACAACCGACTTCCATTTCCTTCCCACCAAATGAAATTCATTCTCCTAACAGTTAAACTAAGGAGAAGACAAACCATTACTCACCTTTTGCTAAACTGACAGATTTTAAAACGTTTTCTTGAAACAATAGTAAAATACAAGGATATTTACCAGATAGGACTTTAGCATCCTAGTTTTATACAAAATCAAAGACATCACTATGAATTCCAGGCTACCACTGATACAGATGATATCAGTCACTAATCAGTCCAGATATCTGCCTTTATGCGGTCAACTCCCAATTAGACCATAAGACATAGGAGCGGAAGTAAGGCCATTCGGCCCATTGAGTCCACTCCGCCATTCAATCATGGCTGATGAGCATTTCAACTCCACTTACCCGCATTCTCCCCGTAGTCCTTAATTCCTTGTGACATCAAGAATTTATCAATTTCTGCCTTGAAGACATTTAGCGTCCCAACCTCCACTGCACTCTGTGGCAATGAATTCCACAGGCCC
The DNA here is from genome assembly GCF_004010195.1 of Chiloscyllium plagiosum. Taxonomy (NCBI): domain Eukaryota; kingdom Metazoa; phylum Chordata; class Chondrichthyes; order Orectolobiformes; family Hemiscylliidae; genus Chiloscyllium; species Chiloscyllium plagiosum. The sequence continues at coordinate 10,780,079 of NC_057712.1, read as the reverse complement.
ACCACTCTCTGGCTGAAGAAATGTCTCTGTATTTCTGTTCTGAA
>NC_057712.1:10773739-10778189 GCF_004010195.1 Chiloscyllium plagiosum | reverse complement strand
AAGACTGATGCAAAGTACTTGTTAAGTTCTCCTGCTATTTCCTTATCTCCCATCACTAGGCTTCCAGCATTAGTTTGAAGTGGCCCAATGTCTACTCTTGCCTGTCGTTTGTTTCTTATGTATTGAAAGAAACTTTTACTATCATTTCTAATATTACTGGCTAGCCTACCTTCATACTTGATCCTCTCCTTCCTTATTTCTCTCTTTGTTATCCTCTGTTTGTTTTTGTAGCCTTCCCAATCTTCTGATTTCCCAGTGCTCTTGGCCACTTTATAGGCTCTCTCTTTCTCGTTCATAGATTTCCTGACTTCCTTTGTCAGCCACGGCTGTCTAATCCCTCCCCGGATAATCTTTCTTTTCTTGGGGATGAACCTCTGTACTGTGTCCTCAATTTTACCCACAAACTCCTGCCATTTTTGTCTACTGTCTTCCCCACTAGGCTTCCAGTCTATTTTCGTCAGTTCCTCTCTCATACCCTCAATTATCTTTATTTAACTGTAACACCATTACATCCGATTTTGCCTTCTCTCTTTCAAACTGCATACTGAACTCTACCATATTATAGTCACTGCTTCCTAAGTGTTCCCTTACTTTAAGATTTTTTCTAAAGTCTGGTTCATTACATAGCACTAGGTCCAGAATAGCCTGCTCCCTTGTGGGCTCCATGACAAGCTGTTCCAAAAAGCCATCCTGTAAGCATTCCATGAATTCCCTTTCTTTGGATCCACTGACAACATTATTTACCTAGTCCACCTGCATATTGAAGTCTCCCATGATCACTGTGACCTTGCCTTTCGGACATGTCTTCTCTATTTCCCGGTACATGTTGCGCCCCTGGTCCTGACCACTTAGGAGGTCTGTACATAACTCCCACTATGGTTTTTTTAGCTTTGTGGTTCCTCAATTCCACCCACACAGACTCCACATCATCCGACGCCATGTCATTCAGCACCATAGATTTAATTTTGTTCTTAACAAGGCAACCCCACCCCCTCTGCCCACCTCCCTGTCTTTTCGATAAGTTGAAAACCCTTGTATGTTTAACAGCCATGTTTAATTGTCTCATGGTTATTTCGATGGTAGATTTTCAATTAAAATGACACATCCCTTGTTACATTTTGCATGTGTTTCTATGTGTCTTCAAAAGACGATAGATTTCAAAATGGAGACACAATTGTGTGTTGCTTTACTCACCAACAATACGAACATTCAAATCAAAGTAAAGTTTAGACTGGTAAAATTTAGCAAGGATAGTCAAAAAAGATCCAAGCCAGATTTCCTGCCATGTCATGTACAGGATTAAAACACAAGATCATAAAGGGTAAAAGAAGCTTAAAAGGTAGCAAATTATGTAGAACAGACTTTCTAATGTGGATACTGAAACAACATCCCGTTTTCAAGAAAGAACTACATTTTCCTATTAATTAGATGCATGACAGAACTTATCCTTAAAACACAGGTTTGAGAAAGAATGGCACAGCACAAGAACATGTCCTTCAGCCCACCATATCTGCGCCCTGATGCCGTTCTAAACTAATCCCATCCCACCTAGAATGACTGCTGATTCATAATTCCACATGGGGCGTATCTAATTAATACATTAGATTTAAATTCTCAAATAAGCCATAAGGTGTCAAATGGGAGCTACACCTGGATGATTTAATGAAATTTTGCCTCTCTCCAAACATCTAATAGAGACATGCAAGTTCAGTGAATTTCAACATCCATTTTAGCATGGGTGATTCATAGGAAAACAAAAAAAAGGGTAATTTCTTCAATCCTTGCCTAAGAATATTAGGAGAGCTTTCATTCAGTCAGAAAACAAGAACAGTTTAACTCACAAGTGAAAATCTTGAGATAAGAAAGAAATGATTACTCTCCTGTAGAAGGGTTGGTTATGATCAGAAACATCACTGGTCAAAATTGCATTTACTATGATCGTTGTTAGTGTCCATGGACTGTACACAATAATTCTATCTATTGGTTGAAACTTAGCCTAGCTACCATATTGATTAATAATTAATTAGTGCCCTTTCTGGGAGGCTGAAGGAGAACACATGATGGCAACATAGAAGATTGTTATCCAGTTCAGATAATGCTTTTCAACACTTAGTAATAGTAGGGCTCAATAACATCAATCACAAAATCATGAGATACAGGATTTGTTTATTGCACATTTACATAGCACAGAAATACTAACAAATACTTTCCAACTGTAATACAAAATGTGACCTGGAAATAGTAGATAAGTCAAAGACAATTGAGGATGAATGAAAGCTAGGAATATTTTAATGCAGCCAAGTCAGAGAGAATATCTAGGGCAGACTTGAAATTTGTAATAATCAGCCAGTCAACCAGTGGTCCACAGTGAAACAAAATTTCCAATATACAAAACCCATTTTGGTCACTTGGAGGCATGAGTGACAACTTGGCCACAAACTGGAAAAAATATATAAAATGTTATGTCACACTGGCATGTTGTAAATTGTGGAATGCCACAAGGTTGAATGCATCACCAAAGCAGTATCACTGACTTAGACAAAAAGAAAGAGACCAGATGTTGTATGACCAAGCTTGCTGACAACAATATTGAGAGGAGGAACTGCAAAAAGGTACATTGGCAGTTTAACTGCATGGGCAAATTGAAATATAATGTAGGAAACTGTACAATGGTCTACTTCTTTGGACTAGAAATGCAAAATACTGTACAGTGTAAAAGGCGACTTTTCGATACCAACTTTTTCTTCAACCAGAAGTCACTGGGTTAACATTTACACTCACGTGTGAGGGGTTAATATACATGACTGATTTGGACCTAACTGAAGTCCCAACAGATTGTAATGAATGGTAATAATCAAAATGAACCTTGGTAATTTACAAATAATAATAATGTTATTCATAATGGTTTATCATTAATTAAAGACAAAAACATACTAAAAACATTTATTTACTGGCACACTTAATATATTAGGCAATGTTACAATATCAAGATCCTGTGAATAACCAAGAGTTTACAACGAAACAAAAATCAATACCGTCTCCAGGGTTATATTTTGAGTTACCTTTACACAGACTATATGAAATGTTATGGGTTTTTTCAGTCAAGGATAGCAAATAGATTTTTACACAAATATGCATGGTATTTTTATAAAGTGAAACTATCATGCTGATATTCAGAGGATGATAAAGATTTGGTGACTATGTAAACAAATCACAAAGTAGACAGCAAGCATTTAGGAAGGCAATTTGTATGTTTGCTTCTATTGCAAAAGTAAACAGTAAAGAACTCATATCAATTAAAATTTGCTTTAGTGAAACCACATGTAGAAGGTTGTGCCGTTTTGATCTCGTTAAGCAAATACTGCTGCTTAGGAAGTAATGCAAGAAATTACTAGAACAATGATTATCTTATGAGGTGAGATAGTGGAAAATAATTTTAAATTTTCTGTAGTTTAGAAGAATTTGGTGATCTGTAATTTGAGAGCTTGACAGAGCAAACATCAATCAGCTGTTTCCCCCTTGTTAGTGAGTTTCAAACAATGGATCATAGTCACAGAATAAAGGAATTGAGCAATTATAATTGGAATAAGGAGGAAAGTCGTTTCTCGGGTTTTGAATCTTTTTTTTCTTCATCAAGGGTAAGGATACTCAGTCATCATGCACACTCAAGAGGAGAACAATAGATATTAGCTGGGAATCTCAACTGTGAAGGATCTCAAAATGTGAAGTCAAAAACCTAGTTTCTACCTTGTTACGTTCTGTCCTTGTTACGGTTGGAGGGGTTGGAGACCATACAGAACCTCATCACCTCAGGAGATCTCCCACCCACAGCTTCCAACCTCATACTCCGGGAACCCCGCACTGCCCGGTTCTACCTCCTTCCCGAGATCCACAAGCCTGACCACCCTGGCCGACCCACTGTCTCAGCATGCTCATGCCCCACTGAACTCATCTCTCCCTACCTCGACACTGTCCTATTCCCCCTAGTCCAGGAACTCCCCGCATACGTTCAAGACACCATCCACGCCCTGCACCTCCTCCAACACATCCGTTTCCCTGGCCCTCAACGCCTCATCTTCACCATGGATATCCAATCCCTCTACACCTCCACCTGCCATGACCAGGGCCTCCAAGCCCTCCGTTCTTTCCTCTCCAGACATCCCCAACAGTACCCTTCCACCTCCGCCCTCAGACCACACCCCTCCAACCGTAACAAGGACAGAATGCCCTTGGTGCTCACCTTCTACCCTACCAACCTTCGCATAAACCAAATCATCCGCCAACATTTCCGCCATCTCCAAAAAGACCCCACCACCAGGGATATATTTCCCTCCCCACCCCTTTCCACCTTCCGCAAAGACCGTTCCCTCCGTGACTATCTGGTCAGGTCCACGCCCCCCTACAACCCACCCTCCCATCCTGGCACCTTCCCCTGCCACCGCAGGAACTG
>NC_057712.1:10772109-10773390 GCF_004010195.1 Chiloscyllium plagiosum | reverse complement strand
CTCCACGCTTCAGGTTCTCTGCCTTTATTCCTGATGAAGCGCTTTTGCCCGAAACGTCGATTTCGCTGCTACTTGGATGCTGCCTGAACTGCTGTGCTCTTCCAGCACCACTAATCCAGAATCTGGTTCCAGCATCTGCAGTCATTGTTTTTACATCTAAAAAATTGCAGGGCCCCAGCAGAGACTTTTTTTTAAAACCTATAACCACAGGTTAAGTGGAAGAGGACTGGAGGGTAGCTACTATTGTGCCTTCACTTAAGAAAGGCTGTATGGAGAAGCCTGGAAACTACAAACCTGAGTCTAATATCATTGATGGCAAAGTTGTTGAAGGTGATTCTGAAAAACGAGACGTATTTGGAGAGGTGAGGACAGATTTAGAATAGTCAGCATGGTTGTGTGCGAGGAAAATTGTCTCTCACAAATTTGATTTAATTTTTTTCAGCAAGTATCCAAAGAATTAATGACGACTGTGGTAGGCATTGTTTACATGGATTTTAGTAAAGCTTTTGAGAAGGTTCTGCATGGTGGACTAATTAGAAAAGTTAATCACGTGGAATTCAGGGACAGCTTGCCAACTGGATACAAAATTGGCTTGACAGGAAGAAAGAGGGTGGTGGTGGAGGGTTTTTCTGGGACTGGAGGCCTGTGACCAGGTGTTCCACAGGGATCAGTACTGAATCCTTCAGCAGGTGGATAACCATCTGATGAAGGAGCAGCGCTCCAAAAGCTAGTGTTTCCAAATAAACCTATTGGGCTATAACCTGGTGGTTTTTTTTAAACTTTGTACACCACAGTCCAACACCAGCTCTTCCAAATCAGGTCGGTCAAACAAACAAACAAAGTTGGATAGGAATATAGGAGCTGAAAATGTGTTGCTGGAAAAGCGCAGGTCAGGCAGCATCCAGGGAACAGGAGAATCGACGTTTCAGGCATAAGCCCTTCTTCAGGAATGAGGAAAGTGTGTCCAGCAGGCTAAGATAAAAGGTAGGGAGGAGGGACTTGGGGGAGGGGCGTCGGAAATGCGATAGGTGGAAAGAGGTCAAGGTGAGGGTGATAGGTCAGACTGGGGTGGGGGCAGAGAGGTCAGGAAGAAGATTGCAGGTTAGGAAGGCGGTGCTGAGTTCGATGGATTTGACTGAGACAAGGTGGGGGGAGGGGAAATGAGGAAACTGGTGAAACCCGCGTTCCTGCCTTGTGGTTGGAGGGTTCCTAGGCAGAAGATGAGGCGCTCTTCCTCCAACCATCATTTTGTTGTGGTCTGGCGATGGAGGAATCCAAAGA
>NC_057712.1:10742828-10771828 GCF_004010195.1 Chiloscyllium plagiosum | reverse complement strand
CGGAAATGTGATAGGTGGAGAGAGGTCAAGGTGAGGGTGATAGGTCAGACTGGGGTGGGGGCGGAGAGGTCAGGAAGAAGATTGCAGGTTAGGAAGACGGTGCTGAGTTCGATGGATTTGACTGAGACAAAGTGGGGGGAGGGGAAATGAGGAAACTGGTGAAATCAGAGTTATAGGAGACAGGTTAGTAAATCTGTGGATGACACCAAAATTGGTGATATAGAGGACAGTGAACACACTTAAATGAGATTACAAAGAGACCTGATCAATTGGGTCAATGGATGGAGGAGTGTAGATGGAGTTTAATTTGGATAAATGAGTTTTTGCATTTTGGTAAAACGAACAAGGCAAGACTTATACAATTTATGGTATGCTCTTGTTGGTATTGTAGAATAAAGACCTAGGGCTCAGGTAAAAATTCTTTGAAATTTGCATATGTAGACAGGTGGTTAAAGTCGCATTTAGCACATGTGCCTTCATTGCACAGACCATGGAGTATAGGAGCTGAGATGTCATGTTGAGGTTGTACAAGACATTGGTGAGGCCTGATCTGGGGTAATGTGTACAGTTCTGGTCACCCTTGCTACAGGAAAGATATTATTAAATTAGAGGGGCTTCAGAATGTTGTCACAAATGGAGGGTTTGAGTTGTAAAGATAGGCTGGGGCTTATTTCCCAGTGAAGTGTAGGAGGTTGAGGGGTGACCTTATAGAAGTTTATAAAATCACGAGAGGCAGAGATAAGGTGAACAGCAAAAGTCTTTTCCCTAGGATGGGAAAGTTCAGAACTGGGGAACATATTTTTAAGGTGTAAAGAGAAAGATTTAAAAAGAATGAGAGGGGCAAACTTTTTTTTTTGCACAGAGTGGTTCACGCATGGAATGAACTACGAGAGGTGGTGAATGCAGATACAATTACAGTTACAATATTTAAGAGACATCTGGTTAAGTACTGAATAGGGAAGGCTTGGAGGGATGTGGGCCAAACGCAGGCAACAGGGACTAGTTTGGTTTGGGAACATGGTCAGTGCAGACTAATTGGACTGAAGGGTCACACAGAGTAAGACTGGATACAGACTAAGATTCTATTCTTGAACATTTAGCTGAAATCAATACCAAATCAAAGGCCAACATAATGAGACCAAAACTGCCTTGTCACAAGTAGAAGAATGAAGGTATCAAACAATTATAAACTAAAATCCTTTGGAGTTAATGCATTTGAAGGTTTTTTAATTTGCATTCAGCAATTTATCTTATAGGTTAAGGTCAGGTTTGGACTAATGCAAATAGGAATTCTGACATGAAATTATCAAGGAACACAAAGTCAAATAGTAAAGTGTTTTACAGGTACATCAATAAATAAGATTGTGATAGGAAAAAGGCAATTAAGGGATAGACAGAATAATAGCCCAGTAACAAAGATAGTAGGAATATTAATAATTTGATTTAGTTACTTACCTATAGATTAGAACAAATCAATGGGATTGCAAGTGGATGAAATGAGTATTGAGACAAGGGCAGTTAAACTAAAAAAGCGCAATGAAACAAATAAACAAACTCAAAAGAAAGCTTATGGGCTAGATGAATTCCACTTACATACTTTTAAAGAATCTTGGAAAGAGTTCACGAGGCAGAAATATATTTAATCATTTTTAGATTAACGTGTATGCCAAAGGACTAATGGATAGCTAATGGAGTCCCTATATCTAAAGGGGGAGCGAGCATGTCCAAGGAATTAGAGGTTAGTTAACCTAACACCGGTGGCAAGGAAATTAATGGGATTACTATTAAAGGAGAAAACAAAAGCACAGAAATGAGAAATACTGAAAAGTTAAAATGGATTTTAAAAATGAAAAATCACAATCACTATCCTGACTGAACTTTTGGTATAAGTGTACAAGGAGGCTGGGGGGCGCAGGGAGATGGTGAGATGGGACAGGCAGGCAGATATATACAGCACAGAAACAGACCCTTCAGTCCAACTTGTCCATACCATCCAGATATCCTACATAAATTAACAAATAATAAAATACACCAACTAATACAGATTCAAGTACGTAAAGAAAATTTCAGATTTTACATCATACAATCTACAAAAACAATTAGTGCTTTGCAAAATTGCATGTTGTTCACTGATAAGTACTTTCAAATGCAGAAACATAAGTAAAAACCATCAGGAAATTATTGAAAACTTTACATACCTTTCTCCATGCCAGTAAATGGATCTTTCAAAGGAATGTCTTTCTCTTTTATAGCACTTTCTTCAGTTATTGCTATCTGTAATCCTAAGGGAAAAACATTGAAAGTACCAACCATTCATTATACCAAAACTAATTAGTTTTCAAAATCATAGATGCAATGTTTGCAAAAATCTTTTTATCAAATAGTTTATACCTTAGCAACAGCTAGGTAAAACAGACCATATGTCCTACTAAACCTTGTAGCCCCATTAATGCCTCAGTGTGACTTCAATTCAGCAAAAGATTAGTCCAAAAAAAAAAGGAATATTTATTTCACTAGGAAGCTCGTCATCCCGTTAAGTAAACCCGAACCAGGACATCAGTCAAACTCTCTGTATTTAAACTATTTTGCATTTAAGGCATAGCAGTTTTGCTCACTTTATGACGAGCACGGTGTGTTAACAGTAATGGTAAGCCCGCGATTCTGGGAATTGACCTTGTGAACTTACCTTGCACTCCCTCAACAGCCAGAATGTCCTTCCTCAAATTTGGAGACCAGAACTGCACAAAGTAGTCCAGGTGCAGTCTCACCAGGACCCTATACAGCTGCAGAAGGACCTCTTTGCTCCTATACTCAATTCCTCTTGTTATGAAGCCAGCATACCATTAGCTTTCTTCACTGCCTGCAGTATCTGCATACCTAACTTGACTCCATTTAGATAGCATCCTGCTCTTGCCACCAAAGTGGATAACCACACATTTATCCACATTAAACTGCATCTGCCATGCATCCGTCCACTCACCTAGTCTGTCCAAGTCACCCTGTATTCTCATAACATCCTCTTCACATTTCACCATGCCACCCAGCCTCGTATTATCAGCAAATCTGCTAATGTATATTGTAAACAGCTGCGTCCCCAGCACCGAACATTGTGGTACCCCACTGGTCACAGCCTGCCATTCCAAAAGGGACCGGTTTATCACTACTCTTTGCTTCGTGTCAGCCAGCCAGCCAATTTTCAATCCGAGTCAGTATTTTGGAACCAATACCATGTCCCCTAATTTTGTTCACCAATCTATGTGGGACTTTATTAAAGGCTTTCTGAAAATCCAGGTACACTCCATCCACTGGCTCTCCCTTATCCAGCTTCATAGTTACATCCTCAAAAAAAATTCAAGATTTAGTCAAGCATGATTCCCCCTTCGTAAATCCATCCTGACTCTGACCTATCCTGTTACTGCTATCCAAATTTTAGATTAGATTACTTACAGTGTGGAAACAGGCCCTTCAGCCCAACAAGTTCACACCAACCTGCCGAAGTGCAACCCACCCAGACCCATTCCCCTACATTTACCCCTTCACCTAACACCACGGGCAATTTAGCATGGCCAATTCACCTAACCTGCACATTTTTGGACTGTGGGAAGAAACCGGAGCACCCGGAGGAAACCCACGCAGACTCCACAGTCAGTCGCCTGAGGCAGGAATTGAACCCGGGTCCCTGGTGCTGAGGCAGCAGTGCTAACCACTGTGCCACCGTGCTGCCCACAATGTAAATGAGTCGTAATTTCATCTTTTATAATGAACTCCAGCATCTTTCTAAATACCTCAAAAAAAAAACGCGGACTTTGTGTGGATCCGCGGAAAATGGGGGAGATTCTAAATGCGTATTTTGCATCAGTATTTACTGCGGAAAAGGATATGGAAGATATAGACTGTAGGGAAATAGATGATGATATCTTGCAAAATGTCCATATTACAGAGGAGGAAGTGCTGGAAGTTTTGAAATGCGTAAAGGTGGATAAATCCCCAGGACCTGATCAGGTGTACCCTAGAACTCTCTGGGAAGCAAGAGAAATGAGTGCTGGTCCTCTTGCTGAGATATTTGTATCATCGATAGTCACAGGTGAGGTGCCGGATGACTGAAGATGGGTAATGTGGTGCCACCGTTTAAGAAATGTGGTAAGGACAAGCCAGGGAACTATAGACCAGTGAGCCTGACATCGGTGGTGGACAAGTTGTTGGAGGAAATCCTGAGGGACAGGTGTGTGTATTCGGAAAGGCAGGGACTGATTAGGGATAGTCAACACGGCTTTGTGCTTGTGAAAATGTCTCACAAATTTGACTGAGTTTTTTGAAGTAACAAAGAGGATTGATGAGGGCAGAGCGGTAGATGTGATCTATATTGACTTCATTATGGCGTACGACAAGGTTTCCCCATGGGAGACTGATTAGCAAGGTTAGGTCTCTCAGAATACAGGGAGAACTAGCCATTTGGATACAGAACTGGCTCAAAGGTAGATGACAGAGGGTGGTGGTGGAGGTGGAGGGTTTTTCAGACTGGAGGCCTGTGACCAGTGGACCACAAGGATCGGTGCTGGGTCCTCTACTTTTTGTCATTTATATAAATGACTTCAATGCGAACATAAGGAAGTACAGTTAATAAAGTGTGCAGACAACAAAGAGGGTTACCTCAGATTGCAATGGGATCTTGACCAGATGGGCCAATGGGCTGAGAAGTGGCAGATGGAGTTTAATTCATATAAATGAGAGATGCTGCATTTTGGGAAAGCAAATCTTAGAAGGACTTATACACTTAATGATAAGGTCCTAGGGAGTATTGCTGAACAAAGAGACCTTGGAGTGCAAGTTCATAGCTCCTTGAAGGTGGAGTCGCAAGTAAATAGGATAGTGAAGGCGGTATTTGGTATGCTTTCCTTTATTGGTCAGAGTATTGAGTACAGGAGTTGGGAGGTCATGTTGCGGCTGTACATTGGTTAGGCCACTGTTGGAATATTGCGTGCAATTCTGGTCTCCTTCCTATCGGAAGGATGTTGTGTAACTTAAAAGGGTTCAGAAAGGATTTACAAGGATATTGCCAGGGCTGGAGAATTTGAGCTGTAGGGAGAGGCTGAACAGGCTGGGGCTGTTTTCCCCTGGAGTGGAGGCCAAGGTTTACAAAATTATGAGGGGCATGGATAGGGTAAATAGACAAAGTCTTTTCCCTGGGGTCGGGGAGTCTAGAACTAGAGGGTATAGGTTTAAGATGAGAGGGGAAAGATATGAAAGAGATCTACGGGGCAACGTTTTCACAGAGAGGGTGGTACGAGTATGAAATGAGCTGCCAAAGGATGTGGTGGAGGCTGGTACAATTGCAACATTTAAGAGGCATTTGGATGGGTATATGAAAAGGAAGGGTTTAGAGGGATATGGGCTGGGTGCTGGCAGGTGGGACTAGGTTGGGTTGGGATATCTGGTCGGCATGGATGAGTTGGACCGAAGGGTCTGCTTCCATGCTGTACATTTCTGACTATCTTTCCACCACTGACATCAGGCTAACAGGTCTATAATTCCCTGTTTTCTCTCCATCCATTCTTGAAAAGTGGGACATTAGCAATCGTCTAATCCGCAGGTACTGATCCCGAGTCTATAGAACATTAGAGCCACCTCAAGTACCCAGGGACACAGACCATCAGTTCCCAGGGACTTAGCTTTCAGATCTAACAGTCTATCCAACACCATTTCCTGCCTAATATAAATTCCCTTCAGTTCATCCATTACCCGAGATTCTTCTGCATCTTCTACATCTGGGAGAGTGGATCGGTCTTCACTGGGGAAGACACAAGCAAAGTACCTATTCAATCCGGAGGAGGAAGTGAGGACTGCAGATGGAGATCAGAGCTGAAAGAGGTGTTGCTGGAAAAGCGCAGGTCAGGCAGCATCCAAGGAGCAGGAGAATCGACGTTTCAGGCATAAGCCCTTCTTCAGGAATGAGGAATACCTATTCAATCCATCTGCCATTTCCTTGTTCCTCATAATAAATTCACCCATTTGTGTCTTCAAGGGCCCAATTTTAGTCTTAAACCTTTTTTTTTCTTTTCATATACCTAAAAAGGTTTTTGCTATCCTCCTTTATATTTTTGGCCAGTTTGCCTTCATCTCTCATTTTCTCTCTGCATCTTGCCTTTTTAAGTCATCGTCTGTTGCTCTGTGAAAGTTTCCCAGTTCTCTGGCTTCCCACTCAGCTTTGCTAGGTTATACTTCTTTTATTTTTATATAGTCCTTAACTTCCCTAGTCAGCCACAGCCACCCCTACCTCCCCTTAGGATCTTTCTTCCTCTTTGGAATGATCCGATCCACCACCTTCTGCATTATATCCAGAAATACCTGCCATGGTTGCCCCACTGCCATCCCTGCTAGAGTATTGAACTATTAAACTTTGGCCAGCTCTTCCCTCAAAGCTCTATAGTTCCCTTTGTTCAAGTACAATATTGACACACCCGATTCTCCTCCTCAAATTGAAGATTAAAACTTATCATATTATGGTCACACCTCCTAATGATTCCTTTACTTCGAGATTCCTGATCAAATCCGGTTTGTTGCACAACACCAGATCCAGAATTGCCTTCTTCCTGGTAGGCTCCAATACAAGCTGTTTTAAGAATCCATCTAGGAGGCACTCCACAAACTTCCATTCTTGGGGTCCAGTACCATCCTGATTCTCCCAGTCTAGCTGCACGTTGAAATCCCCTATAACTGTAGCATTACCTTTGCAACACGCCAATTTCAACTCCTTACTCAACTTACACCCTACATCCTGACTACTGTTTGGGGGCCCGTAGATAACTCCCATTAGAGTCTTTTTACCCTTTGAAATTCTCAGGGCTATCCATACTGACTCTACACCTCAGACCACAATACAGGCAAAAACTCAACCAAGAGACCCTTTCGTGGGTTGAGGTGCAGTGCTGATCGGAGGAGGCAGAGGATCAAGTGCGATGCTGTCTGGAATTGGCCGATTTGGCATTATTCAAACAGTCCACATGTACCTTGGACGAGCATGCTACCACAGTCACAGACTTTACTAGCAAGTGTGTGGAGGACCACATACCAAGCAAGTCAATCCAGGTGTTCCCCAACAGGAAACCCTGGATGAATCAGGACATACAGAACCTGCTAAAAACCAGGAGTGAGGCCTTCAGATCAGGAGACCCATTCAAATATAAGGAATCCAAATATAACCTTCGCAGGGCCATTAGGACTGAATGATATCACAGGTTCTAAAAAGAGACAGTGCAAGATAGCAGGCGATGACACATCTCTCCCAGATCGTCTCAATGCCTTCTATGCTCGCTTTAAGCAGAATTTCAGCACAGAGGTAACACCTATTCCGACAAGTACTGATGAATCTATCCCAATAGTCACTGCAAAGGTCAGATCAGGTTTTCCTTCATGTGAATCTAAGGAAAGCAACGGGTCCAGACAGAGTACCAGGCTGTGCACTCAGAGCATGCGCAGGTCAACTGGCAGAGGTCTTCAGACATCTTCCACCTCTCCCTGCAGCAGGCCACTGCCCCTGCCCGTTGCAAGAGAGCCAACATCATCCCTGTGCCTAAGGCGACTCATGCAACATGTCTCAATGACTACCACCCAGTGGCCCTAATGTTGGTGGTCATTAAGTGCTTTGAAAGGCTGGTGATGGCATTAAATCAACTCCAGTCTCCCTACTACTCTTGACCCACTCCAATTTGCCTATCAGACCAACAGATCCACATCAGATGCCATATCATTTGCCATTCACTCCTCCAGAGAACATCTCGACACCAAGAACAGCGACGTAAGAGTCCTACTCATTGAAGCCTGAACTATAATCAACATTATCCCATCAAGACTGATTACTAAACTTAATGATCTCGGACTAAGTCCCACTCTCTGCAACTGGATCTTCAGTTTCCTGACCCACAGCCAACAATCAGTGAAGATTGGGGACAATATTACATGCTCACTAACACTCAACACTGGAGCCCCCCGCCCCCAGGGATGCGTACTCAACTATCTACTGTACTCACTGTATACCCATGAGCGTGTCACCAAATACCAGACAATGCCATTTACAAGTTTGCTGATGATACCACCATAGTCGATCAAATCTCAGATGGCGACGAAACAGACGACAGGTGGAAGACCTGGAAAAATGTTGCACCGAGAACAACCTAGCTCTCACTGCCAGCAAAACCAAGGAATGCATTATTGACTTTCAGCAGGATGTTACTCATGCTCCACTACACATTAACAGCACAGAGGGGACACGAGTGGAGTGCCAAACTCCTGGGAGTGGTCATCAACAATCTTTCTTTTACTCCTCACTTGGATGGACCTGCTACAAACACCCAACGTCTCTTCTTCCTCAGGCAGCTGAGCAAATAAGCTCACCAACTTTTATAGGCGCGCCAGAGAGCATTCTATCTGGATGTATCACTACCTATTATGGCCATTCAAGATCAGAGATGGCTACAGAGTGGTGAACGCGGTGCGCACAATCACAAAGGCCAACCTCCCATCTATAGAATCCATCTACCACCGCTGTCAAGGAAAGGCTGCCAGCATTCTCAAAGATCCATCCCATCCCGGCAATGCTTTTCTACAACCTCTACCATCGGGGAGAAGGTACAGAAGCCTGAGCACACGCACCAGCCAGTTTCGAAACAGTTTCTATCAGACTGTTGTTAGAATACTGAATGGACTTAAACTCTTAACGCTCGCTGTACCCGAGTTTTGGTTTTTTGCCACTGTTTAGCTATCATTTCCTTATCTATGCTATTTAACTATGTGATGTGCCTGTCTTTCTCGCAAAACAAAACTTTTCATTGTGCCTCAGTACACATGACAATAAATTCAATTCAAGAGTTTTATTTTTATCGTCTTCTGGGTAGATATTCAATGTAGCAGTTTTAACTATGGAGTAAGTGGAAAAAAAATTAGGTATGCGGTATAAGAATGAATATGGAGTACGGAATGCCACAAATCTATAGTGATCAGGATTAAACTGAAGGTTCTTTCAACTTAATTAATTGGTCAGAATTTGACTTTAAAAAAAAAGTTACCAACGGCTGCAAGAGAAAACTGTAAAGGAAACAATGACTATTGATTTTTTAGGCTAGGATGGAAACTTCTATTTAATTACAACATGGTTGCCAGAAAGTACCAGAAACAGTAATGTGCTACAAGGCACAAAACATGTAAAAAGACGCAGGTTTAAAGTGCTTCCAAAAGTAATTGCACTGCATGTAGACAGGTTTGGACAACGTAATTTTAACTGAACACAATAAATGAAATAGGATTTTAAAGATTACATTTTTAAAACTACAGCTAGCAACCAATCACAAATAATAATTTTCACTTTCAACAGTTTACCATATTACAGATTTTGCATCCAGCTGGTCAAAGCCCCCTTTCAAAGTTTCTATGTTGCACATGAAAATATACAACATGAATAGGCCAATAATCCCCTTTTAGGTGGGTGAGCCTCTTAAGACAGGAATGGTTTGCAGATATCATTAAAACATCCCAAAGTATCTCACCTAAAAATCTATTATCTGATCAGTTCTGATATAAAGTAGCAACTGTATTATGCACACGTTTTTACAAAATACAATAGGAAGCATTGCAAATTGCAGTTAATATATTTGAAAATTCTGAATTATAAAGTAACCATTAACTAACCAAGCAAAATACTGAAGACAAAGACTACGTTATATATGCTCAATTACGAAAGGGAAGCCATTAGACTAGCGATTTAGTTAATTGTTATATCAACGTAGGCAGTACAGAATGTTTATAATATGGCAAAAAAAGGACCAGGTAATTAACACTGTCTCCCTCTCCAATAGTGAATTTGAAGAATATGACAACAGTTTTCTGAATATGAAGTTTTACTTTTTTTTTAAAAAAAGCAAGATCAACTGCTCAATTACTGAAGGTATGTGCTATTAGAGACCTGAGCTCAGCAGCAGTTAGGTCTAGTAATAGTTACAGGGAGAAAGTGAGGTCTGCAGATGCTGGAGATCAGAGATGGAAATGTGTTGCTGGAAAAGCGCAGCAGGTCAGGCAGCATCCAGGACTCCTGAAGAAGGGCTAATGCCCGAAACGTCGATTCTCCTGTTCCCTAGATGCTGCCTGACCTGCTGCGCTTTTCCAGCAACACATTTCCATAATAGTTACAGGGAGTCAAGTGTAGAGGTCATAAGGTGGGAAACCCTAAAGGTATTGATAATTCAACCAGTCTCACTACCTGTTGCATTAACATAGGACTAGGAGTCTCAGTGAACGTGAATTATAATAGAAATACAGCGGTTTTTGAACCAACCTGCACATTAAAGGCAGATTTCCTGGACTACTGGACATAGTTTTGATCCCCTTATCTAAAGATGAACGTGTCACTGACTATGTAATGGAGGTGCACCAGATTAATCCTTGGATTGTCCAGATTGAATTAAAAAGGAAGGGGGAAGTTGCTACAGGGCATGACAGGGAGGATGTGGATAAGATTTTTCCATCATCTGGAGCATCCAAACAATAGGACCTAAATGCAGGATGAGGCAGGCCAATTATGAGAGGAGATGGAATTTATTCACTCAAAAGGTGGTGAACCTTTAGAATTTTTTCCTCAGAGTGCTGTGAAAACTATCACTGAATTCCATGTTAACACACTCAATACAAGTCGGGAAACTAACAGCATCAAGGAATGTAGAGCTACAGCAGAAAAAAAAAGCGTTGTGATTAATGATCAGCTATGATCTAAGTGTACATTAGAGCAGACTTGATAATGTCAGGAGTAAGCCATCCAACCCCATGCTCCTACTTCAAAGGTTTAAGCTTTCCACTTGGCCAAAAGCTACCAGTGAGAGGGAGTAACATCCCACCAATATCCATTTCAAAACAGGTAACATTTGAAGCATAACAAGACTTAGGACTCCTAGTTTAGGATTCCCTTAAGATTAACCGGACGGTTCAGTTGGCAGCTTGGGAGGCAAATGTAATGTTGGTGTTCTTTTCAAGAGGTCTAGCATATAACAGCAGGGATGCCTTGCTGAGGCTCCATAAGGCGCTGGTCAGACCGCATTTCAAATATTATGAGCAGTTGTGTCCCCAGTATGTAAGGAAAGATATGCTGGCCTTGAAGATTGTCCAGAGGTGGTTTACAGGAATGATCCTGGGACTGAAGAACTTGTCATTTGAAGAGTTGAGGACTGAGTCTGTATCTGGAGTTTAGAGGCTTTTTTTTTTGGGGGGGGGGTACTCTGACTGAAACTTAGAATACGGAGAGGCCTGGATAGAGTGGCCACGGAGATGATGTTCCCACCAGCATACACAGCCTCAGTGAAAGCACGATACCGTTCAAGTGACATAAGGAGGAATCTTTTCAGCTAGAGGGTAGTGAATCTGTAGAACTCATTGCCAAAGAATGCCAAGTCATTGAGTCTATTTGAGACCATGATTAAGGAGATGATCATGGATTACAGAGTGAATGGGGTTGAGAAACATATCAAATATTATCAAAGGGTGGAGCAGATTAGATGGGTTGAATAGTCAAATTCTACTTCTATCTCTTATGGTTGATGTCTACCATTCACAAATATCACCTGCTAGTAACACCACTGATCAAGGTTTACACTCTTGATAGCCAGAAGGTAGAAGTAGGAGAGCGACTGGAAATAGAGGATGACGAAACAACGGTTTAAAATACAAACAAATTAAGCAAAGTGATAAAGCACTTAAATCCAAGCTGATTTTTGGAAAACAACTTTCAATTTTATGATTTAAGTAATTTAAAATTTCCCAAAAGTAATTCACAAAAATAGTTGAATAGATTTTTCAAGATTAGAAATGGAAGAGGACGATCACTTAAAAGGGCAAAGTGGGAATTTGCTGATGAAAATTCTATTAACCATAATGGCTAAAGTCAAGTCCAATCTGGACCCTTGCACGCTTCTCAAAGGGACTAAAAAAAAATACAAGATTTTAAATCAAATGGTTATAATTAATAACCTAAAAGACATGATAAACTAGCCATTCAATACAGCCAACCCATGCCAAAACTCAAAAATAGTTTAGAACACTTTATTCATTAACATGAAGCAGATGTTACCAGATGTGCAAAAATATTGGCCTATCTCCAGCTGTGAGAAGTTGGTGAGTTGCCTTCTTGAACCAATGTAATCCGTAAGGTGTTGGGATACTCCGATGTTTGGAAGGGTGTTCCAGGTTTTTGGCTTGGATGGTCTGCAGAAAAACTTCCAGACAGTGATATTCCCATATATCCATTCTAAATGGCTGTTATCTTTAATTTGGAATGTACAGTCAGAGCAGCCTACAGCCATACATCTTGCATAAAACAAACACTGTTGTCACTGTGTATCAGTGAAGTGAGAGTGTGATTGGCACATCATCCACAGCCTTTGACAATAAGCAGGCTGCTTGGTCTGGGGTGGCTCCCAGCTGAGTGATATTGGCTCTGCACTTAACCAGACAAGTGGACAACATTCTATTTACAATTCAAACTTGCGCCTTTAGATGATTGACAAGTTATCACTGCAGAATTCTTAGCCTCTGACTTGCTCTCCTCGCCATATTTATGTTTGGAAATTTGTGTCAGTTTAAAACTAAACTTTCGTGCCATCTACAGTGTAATATTAGAAGAGGAGATTTAATTTAACTGCTGTTACAGCACTAATTAGTTTTCCAAATTTCAAGCATATGAAACAAAGAATAGTCACAATAATTAGAGATCAAATGTCCTACTGAATTAGCATCAACTTAGTTGTTGCCAAATTATTATCAATGCACTATTTGGAAAAATACAAAGTTTTGTTCTTACCAAAACAAGATAAACTACTCCTCAGCTGAAGGCAGGCAAGGGGAGCACGAGTCGTTTTGGTGTCACCACTGTGATCATTGGCCAAACTGGGTTCGGTCAGGTGATTGACAGAATTCCTGGACTCTAAGCCAGCAACACTGAAGGAATGGCAGTTCAGCCCATTTCAACAAGATCATAGTTGATCAGATATAGTAAACTCCACTTTCCTATCCTTTTCCATAATCCTTGATACATACTCAGCCTTGAATATAGTGACTTAGCATCAGTCTTCTGTAGTAAATTACAGAAATTCATTACCCTCAGAAGAAATCTCTCATCGGTCTTATGAATGACCCCTTTTCTGACATGGTCTTCTGATCCTAGACACTACCACAAAAGGAAAACTGTTTCACACCTACCCTGTCAAGTCCCCCAAGAATCTTGTATGGTTCAAGAAAGATTGCCTTCGTGTTCTATATTCCGACAAGTACAGGCACAACCTACTCAACCTCTCTTCATAACACAACATTTCTATACTGAGCATCAGCTTAGTGAACGTTTTCTGGACTACCTCCAATGTCTTAGATAAGTACCCTGATAGTGTTTCAGAGTATTCTGGCTAAAGTCTGACTCATGGTTGTCTAGTCTTAACACAAACATCCCTACTTTTATACCTCTATTCCCTTTGAAATACAGATCAACATTCCATTTGCCTTCCCTGTTATGTGCTAAAACTGATGCCAGCTTTTCATGATTCAAAGACAAGGACTCCCAAATCCTCCATTCGGTAGCTTTCTGCAATGTCTCTCTAACTAACCATTACTCAGCTTCTCTATTATCCCTGGCAAAGTGCATAACCTCACAAACCCCCACATTATATTGCACCTGTCAAGTTTTTGTCCACTCAATTAACTGCTCTATAAATTCCTTTGAAGATTGTCATCCTCACCACTTGCCTTCCTACCTGCCTCATCTGCAAACTTGGCTCTTATACATTCATTTTCCTCACCAGTCATTTTTGTAGTAAAATTATAGCTATAGCACTGATCCATATGGCATTCTAATAGTTACACAGATTGCTATCTTGAGAATACCACGCCTTTAGCCAAACTCTCATCTATTAGTCAATCCTTTATCCAAGCTAATATTACTACTTTCAACATTAAAGACTCGTATTTAGTAGGTGAACTTGTGCTAACTTAACAATACCTTCTAAAAATCCAAACATATCCATTTTGCCCCCTTTATCTACCTTAAAGAATTTTAATCAATTTGTTCGGCATGATTTCCTCTTCACAAAGCTAGCTGACTCCGCTTGATCAAGCTAACCGCATGCTTTTTTGCATTCTTCCTCTTTGAACAAAGGTAAGATGCTGCCAATTCTCCAATCCCCTGGAATTTTGTTCCAGAATGCAAGGATTCCTGGAAGATTACTATGATCGCATTCACTACTGTCTCCATAGGTGCCTATTTACATATCCTAGGCTACATGCCATCAGGTCCAGAAAACTTGTTGATCTTTAGCCAAAAGGAAAATGCTCCATCTCCTGGTGTTCACTGGCATGTGGTGTATTTTTAAATATACACATATTATATCACTCAAATGCAACACAAGTTAAAATTTTTAAAACATAGTTCCCAGAAAGTGCATCAAAATCAAATCTGATTCAGGTGTTTAAAGCTTACTTCCAAAATGTTTGTTAAAATTCTGACCACTTCTAGGTTTAAAGAGTTCTTACCCACCTGTCTCAAATTGGTCCTCCGTTTCACTGGTATTCACCTGGAGCTCTGATACATTTTGATCATAGTAGTCATCATCGTCATCATGGGAGATGAGAATACGGGTCATGGAATCATCACCAATCTCCTCTGTGAAGGGTTGATTCTGTTGGCAGTTAAAAATTTCTTCATACAAATCAATACTCTGCACAGAGGCCTGCAGATGTTCACTTGCTTCAAATGGTCCTTGTGCTTCAAGATCTGCATCTTCAATCTGGTTGCTTAAAGAGTATTGATCCATACAAGGCTGTGTTGAAAGCATTCCTTCATCTGGACCCGAAGAGACAGAATCTTCAAAATTGCCAACCACAACTGTCTCAATAGTATCTTCAGTGGGAATTGAAGACAATGCAGCAGGTTCATGAGTTTTTGAAGTATTTTGTCCGAGTCCTTCATTACCTATACCATCCACTATTGAAGATGCCGGAATATTTGGAATATTAATTAGGAATTCATTATTCCCTTCTGGTATATTTACAGGTGGATTAAGACATTTTTCTTCGTCATTGTGCAAACTGCTAAAATTACCAAAGTTTCCTGAATTTGGTACTTCAGAACATGCTCCATTTGTTGAAGTTATAGCCTGCATAAGTTTATCTTCTCGATTCAAACCACCAGGGCTAGACAGCAGAGGAGTTAACTGACCAGTACATAATGAATCTTTATCATATACCTGGCAGTTTTTGCCATATTTTTCAACATGTGGATTCCACAAGTGCCTTACTATATCATTGATTACACCACCAACATACTGAATTTGGACAAATAATAAAGACGGTAAACTGGTGTCTTTACATTCATTTGCTACCACAGTAATTTTTAACAACTGATCTGAAAGACGAAGGAGAGCATCTACAGCACCATCTTTCCAAGAACCTTTAGATAAATCATATCCAGAAAGGCAACATGGAAAAGACTGCGTGGGAATCTTTAGTAACTCTTTGGGCATTTTTTTCATTTGTTCTATTCCAACATCATCTTCATTCCCATAATCAACATATTGTAGAGATATTATGTTTCCTTTTACTTTTTTTACTTCAGCTCGGTACCACTGCCCATCTTCACAATATTTACAAAAACAGCTGTCGTCAACTGAAATGTCAGAGAGTAATTCCCTATTGGTAACACCAAGTACTCCAACTTCTTGCATTTTTCTAGATAACATTTGAACTTCAGGGGATGAATACTGACACCAGAAATAACTAGGACTTTCTGCGGCAGTTATATATCCTTCAATGGTCTGACCCACTAAAGGAAGTTTCTTGATGTATCGTCCATAACTGGTTCTGTCAGATACACACACATTTGGCTTTTCAACACCCAATCCTGAGGATATCAGTGTGCTGCTCACAATTTTATCCAAGTGATCGTACAATGTCACGTCCAATACATTATCTTCAGAAATACTAATCACTTTAACAGTCACAGTTTTGTGCAAAACCAAAGCTTTAAAGAATTCAATGGTTTCTTTAGACCAGCTATTTCCATCAACTGGAAACAAGCCATGCAACTTACATTCATAAGTTAGTGTAAATGCAGGAGTTACTTCCTTTGTGTCTTCATTGTTTACTTCTTCCCTTATGCCTTCCTTTAGAAAGAGTACTTCAACACCTCTATTACAAACTTGCACAATTTCACAAGTAGCCCAGTTATTATTTGCTTTACTTTTCACCATACACAGAACACCAGCTTTGGGAGCTGAATCATCCTTAGATATTAAATTATGGCAGTTATCTTTCATTTTCTCAATTGCTTCAGTAAATATGCCATCACTTGTTGTTTTAAACTGACACCAAAACTGCTGAGGAGAGTTTACTGCAGAGACATGTGCAAGAAGCTTTGAAGCAGATCTTACATCACTTATGGGGCATTCAGTGGGATCAGAACACTGTGTACCATTTCTAAATGCAAAGTTATTCAACAAATCAACTACTGATCCCTGGTCATCATGAAGATTAACCTCCCACAGTTGCCCACACGGTTGTATAAATTCACACATTATTCCAGTTTTATTTGTTCTTTTTATGAATTCAGAGACAGCTTCCTCTTTATTTTCTCTTAAACTTGAATCCTGAAATCCTGCAAGAAAGCATGGTATACTAAGCCGGTGGACTTCCAAGCAGTCTTTAGGAAGAGGAAAAACTTTTGATGCATCCACCGTTGCAGTATTACCATAATCTATATACTCAACAGAAACAGTATCACCATGAACTTGAGTTATAACAGCTCTGTACTGAGACCCATCTTCAGGAAATTCTGCACATACTACATTACCAATCTGAAAGCTTCCCACTTTGCTGTCATTCATATTGCTTGCATTCAACTTTTCTTCCATTGCAGTTACTTTGTCTTCATTTTGGAGAAGCTGAACAAAGAAGTGTGATGGACTGATAACATGCGAGACAGATACCTCACTTTTAAATCCACTACTTAATGTCATCAGTGGGAGGTCTGTCAACTTAGGCCAAGTTATATCCAAGTCAGAGTTCTTTTTGATGGAGTTTTCAGCCAAAATGCTATCTAATTTGTGATCGATAATTTCCATAGCAGATTTTACATCCAAATATTCTTTTGTATTCTTGGTATACATTTTGTTGTGAACACCTTTCTTTATCCCAGTCTCCTCAGTCTGTGTAATAACTTCTGTTCTGTTTTTCCACCTGTCCTGCTTGCATGTGATAGTCACCTTCTCGGTTTCTCGATTATCACCTTGGTCCTCAACTGCACGTCTTTTAAGAGGGGATTGGTCATGGTCACTCTTCAAGTATGGGGAGCAAGACTTTTCATTTTTGTTTTTTTGCCTACCAGCATTTCCATTTATTTTGATTTCACTGACATTCTGCAGGCATAACTGTTCTTTAATCTTTGCATTAATTTGTATGTTCCCATCATATAATTCAACAATCAGTTTTCCATCAGTTTCTTTTGCTACAACTACAGCTTTTAAAGGCTTATCCATCACAGCCTTTTTAAACCAGATAATAATGTCAAGTGATAGGTCCACTGGTATATCAGACAAACCACATTTAATTGCTTGCATGGGTAAAAATTTAACATCTTTTGCACTGTTGGGTATTGGAAGCAATTCATCTTTATCAATATCTAATTTATTGCCATAGTCTACAAAAGAGACCCGAATTCTATCTTGCATAGGCCATGCCAAAGCACGATACCACCGATTATCAGTATATTTTGCAAGACAGATAGGATCAATCCCCTGCGTAAAAGTATACCCCTGCATCTTAGAAGACAGTTTATTAACCTTGTCGGCAAGTTTATCCAGTATGCCGAGATTTCTACCAAGTAAACAGTAGAACTTTGTTGGGCTTGCAACATGGCTCACATACATTTCTTCTTCACTACCAATTTTCACGTCATGAGTTGAATAGTAATAGGTATAAAGGCTTACTGATGGGGCAAGAATACTAGGTGATCCTACAAACTTGGCTAAGCCTCGCTCAATAAGTAACTGGCAAGCACTCTGAAAAGGGGTATTCAAATCTACAACATTGCACAGCCCTTTGCCTTCTACAACAGTCAATGCATATACTGTGCATTTGAGCTCCATGTACAAGCTTAAGGCATTATCAATAAATTCCTGAAATGCAGCAATTGAATCTTCATTCCACATGAATGGATCAGGACCCATGGGCTGAATGATGTTATAAAGACTGCACCTAAATGCCTGACCTTTGAAAAGGAGGAATTCTGGTTTTATTAGACGCAATTCACTTATCGGCACTCTCTCTCTATTCCCAAAATCAATGTACAGTACATCCACTTCTATCGCAGTCACTTTCCCAAGGATTAGTGCTCTGTACCACTTTCCATCTTCAGAGTACCGTACAATACAAGCAGATTGACCAGGCTGAAAACTATCTTCATGCGTATTATAATATTCCTGTATTTTACTCATTAGTATTTTCAACTCATGTGTATTTTTAGTCATTTGACACCAAAAGTCACCAGGTTCATCAATGTAAGATACTTGTACATCCACAGTGCTTCCCACTTTAAGATATTCTTGTTTATAGGGAGACTCCATAATTACAGATTCCAAGTGGGTTGCTGTGCCACCTTCAAATTCACTTTGACTGGAAAATAATGTGGTTACAGAATCACTTAAGGCTGCTGTCAACGCCCCACAGTACTCTGTAAATGGTTTAATTTTTTCAGGAGTCATTGGTCTTTGTTCCAATTTCTCTTTGTTACTTCTGCCATGTGTATGCACAATTTCTTCAGATGAATGAGAAACATATAAATGGCCCAACAAATCCAAGTTCTTTGAATTGAAATTTGAAATTTTAAGTTCTTTGCGATCAGCATAACCAGCCAGCAAGATTAACTTATTCACACTGGGTTCTCCTTCATCTTCTACATCTAGAAGTTCAATCAAGTACTTGTCCATTTCCTTCTCTAAAACGTGAACCACCAGATGCTTTTCAAACACTGCCTTTTCAAAATAGGCAATAGCTTCTCGACTCCAGCTCCCATCTTTTGGTGTGAGATCAGCAAGGCAGCACTTCACTGCCAAGGCAGGTAATTTTCTATACTCTGGAAGCAAGACCTTAACATCATGCCAGTCAACGACTTCCATATTCCCATAATCAATGAAGAATACCCTGAAGTGGCCATCAAGAATCTCAGTAATAACAGCTCTATAAAATAAGTTGTCAGCCTTGAACTTAGCGCAACATAACAAACCAGGTTCGGGTTTTTTCACTAATCCTTCATTTCGACCCACGTTTGCATATTTCTTGGCAATGCTGTTCATGAGCTTTTCAAATTCGCTGGCTGTTTCCATGGTTCGTATCCAAAACTCTGAAGGATCTTTCACAAATTCGACTAGAACATCATAAAACGCGTTGAGCTTGAGATTGGCGTTCTTCAGCAGAGAGACGCGATCCTTGGTCTTGGAGGAGATTCCCTCGGTCCTCCGGTCCCCTATGAGATAGTCGCCGCCGCACTGGAGCGCGCTGGGCTTCTGAGTGTCGGGCCAGGCCCTGACCTGTTCACAGTAGCCGGTCAGCAGGCTCTCGGCCTGGGCGTTGAAAGCCGCGTTGACGGAGGAGCCATCCTCCTGGCGCAGGGTGACGAAGTAGACGTTCTCCACCGAGCTGTAGTACTCCACCTTCGCCTGCAGCACCCGGCGCAGGATCAGCGACTTGAGCAGCTCGATGTGGCGCGGCGACCAGCCACGGCCGTAGTCGGAGGCGTCGCGCAGCGCGAACGGGTAGGTGACCACCGGCATTTTGAAGTAGCCGGGGCTGAGCTTGCGGACGGCGCGGGCCGGCACCACCTCGCGGTCGCCGTAGTCGACGTAGAAGACCTCGAGCACGCCGTCGGCCAGCGTCTGCTGCACGAGCGCGCGGTACCAGCGGCCGTCGGCGCTCTTGGCGGCGCAGGGCGAGCCGAGGCGGCGCGGGGCGTCCAGAGCTGCCCCTGGAGCCGGGCCTGCTGCTGGCGCCGCGGCCACCGCGCGACTGTTGTCATAGTAACGGTGCATGCTGTCGTGCAGCCGCTCGAGTTCCGGGCAGTGGCAGCGCAGTTGGCAGAAGAAGCGGTCCGGGTAGCGCACGTGGGTCACCCGCACCGTCACCGTCTCGTCCACCTGCAGCAGCGGGTAGAAGTAGTTGAGGCTGTAGCCCGCCTCGCTGGGCTGGTGACCCGCCGGGCCCGAGGCGGAGGGCGCTTCGCTCGTGGAACCGGCACCGCCTCCGAGCGGCACCGGGACGCGCTCTTTCCTGAAGAGCGACGACGACGACGGCGGCGGGGGGACGGTGGCGACGGTCCCGCCCGCTCCGCAAGGCCGCGAGGTGGACATCTCCACCATCAGCCGGAAGGCGGCCGGGTCGATGGGCCGGGCCAGGCCCAGCTCGCACAGCTGTCTCGACACCCGCGCCACCTCGATCAGCACCAGGCGGTTAGGCAGCACGGCCTCCACCTGCGCCTCCAGGGTGCGGCCTTGCAGGGTCCGGAAGAAGGAGAGCGCCCCCGGCGACCAGGTGGTCGCGCCGCCGCCATCCTCGCTGCCGCCCTCCGGTATCCTCTGCTGTTCCGCTTCCTCCGGCTCCTCTTGGTCGTCCTCGGCGGCGGAGGACGAGGAGGAAGCGGCGGCGAGGTGATGGCGGCGGCAGTTGTTGTTGTTGTTGGTGGTGCCGCCTCCGTCTCCGGCCCCGGCCGCCGGCACCAGGTTGGCCAGGATGCAGCAGACCACCTCGGGCGGCAGCTGGAAAAACTCCTTCTTACCTCGGTCCAGGCTTCGGGCTCGCACCGGCAGCGCCCGGCCTTCGTCCAGGGTGAAGACGGTGTAATCGTCGCCCACGCGGCTCAGCACGCGGGCCCGGTGCCACTCGCCGCCCGTGTCCACCAGGCATCGCTCGTTGGTCTCCAGCGGAGGGGCCGGCTGGGCGCCTCGCCCGCTGCCGACGCCCAGCCGGGCCGCCTTGGCCCAGCTCTGTATGTCGCTGTGCAGCCTCTGGTACTCCGGTTGCCTCTCCCGCTGCTGGAAGCGGCCCCACAGCTTGGCCAGCACCGAGCCGGGCCGGGGGGTGTCCACCCGGGTCACCCGGAAAGCGAGGCAGGCGCCCGCCGGCGGCAGCCCGGCGGTCGAGCACATCGTGTTGCGACCGCGATGCACGGCTCCTTGTGCCGTCTCGTCCCGGTCCTGTCCTGTTCAATTGTTTTTCTTCGCCAACGGGCAGAGCCCCATTCACGAGCCTGGGGCCGTTAATCTTTGAATTCGATTGGAACCCGGCATCATGGCGCCCACAATCGAGCGGCTTTTTCAAAAGTGGCGGCGGAACGTGCTTCGGTTGACTCTCCTGCGCATTCGACGCTGCGCATGCGCCAACCTGGTTCCGCTCACTTGACGCCTGCGAGGGAACGGGTAGAGGAAGAGAGGAATGGTAGTGTTGACTCGTGACATCTTTATTTTTTTTTACAAAACCAAATATTTTATTATTTACAATTTTTAGCATTATTCTGTTGGAAAGAACGGACTAATGTTTCGGGAGTTTCCGGTGAATTACTTAGATCCGACAGTTGATTCCCCCCTTTCATGAGATGGACTGCACCGTGTTGGCGAATCACGTGTTCTAGGACCGCACATGCGCGACATTGCGTGAGTGTGCCCGCGTGATCCTTTGTGATGTCATCGCTTCCGGGATAGCTCTGAACCGGGAACATGTTGCAATACAAACATCACTATGACTCTGTATCTGATTGGAGAGCCAGCCTTCTGAGTGTTTGTTCATGTTTTACTTTCGGTGTCTCATGTTTGTTTTCATTTTAAAACAGGTCTCACTGCTGCAGTTGTGTGCAAATACGGACCATCAGCATTTCTTATCAGACTGGGAGCAGTACTTGGGCTAAGATATCATAGCCAATATCCAAAGAGATGTGATCTTGCCTGTTCGCCTGGTAACTTAGCCTTTTCTTACATTTCCAACTGGAAAGCATCAGACCTTTTAATGGCAAATGTATTCTGCAAGGGTAGACAGTTTAGCAAATAAACATGTAGGTAATCCTAGCAGGCAGGAACAGGAAAGCATGCCATTCTACCAGTCCTGAAGAAGGGCTTATGCCCGAAACGTCGATTCTCCTGCTCCTTGGATGCTGCCTGACCTGCGCTTTTCCAGCAACACATTTTCAGCTCTGATCTCCAGCATCTGCAGTCCTCACTTTCTCCTACAAGTGTTAGTTCTCCAGATAGAGTTGTTAGCTTGGCGCACCCGAATACTTTCATGTTTGTGATACTTCAATTGTTTAAGGATTGTGAATATTTGGTGACTGTACATTCACGATTGATCATTATATTTGCAAGTTTCCACACAATCAGATTAAAACAAACAAAAGAACCCTGCCTCTCCATGCTCCCTTTTGGTGATCACAGTAATATATTGTAATATAAGGGTAGGACTTCTGGAAGAATATGGCAGTTGGACAGGGAAACAACATTGCTAATAGGTTCAAAAACATAAGTTGCTTGAAAACTCAGCAGGTCCAGCAGCAACTGTGGAGAGAAATCAGAGTTAAAGTTTTGGGCCCAGTGACCCTTCCTCAGACTGATGGTAGCAAGGAAAATATGTGTTTATAATCAGAACATAGAGAAGGGTTAAGGAGTAAACAATAGTTGGGGGAGGGGAATAGAGCCTAAAGAGAGAGAAGATAACAATCTGGCTAGGAGGGTGAATAGCTATTAATGGGGACTTTTAATGGCTAACATTGGGTTTTAATAGCAGACTATGTGATAACAAGGCTTGGTGTGTGGGAGTAGGAGCAAAGACATGGGAGAATTCAGGCCCTACAGTTAATGAACTTGCTATTGAGTCCAAAAGGCTACTCACCCTCCTCAAGTGGGCATTGGATGATTATTTCGTTGGAAATGGTGTACAGGAATAAAGGGGAAAAGCAGGAGATTGGCACTACAAAATAGAGCCATTGCAGGCACCATAACAATTCTGTGACTATACCCAAATAAAGCACAATACTGTGGATTCTGGAAATCTGAAGCAAACACAGAACATGCTGGAGAAACTCAAAAGATCTGAAGAAGAGTCATACCAGACTCGAAAAATAAAGTCTGCTTCTCTCTCTACAGGTGCTGAATTATTCCAGCATTTTCTATGTTTGTTTCTTATACTCATGTCTTATGCTTCCTCTAATGCTATTGTTTATGCTGGTGTTTCGGATAAATGATGGATTTGACACAGTCTGCAATGAAGTGTGCAGATCGGTTGGTGGTGTAAGCTTGCCTCTCTTCGCTTGAGAAAACCTTGAAGGAATCAAAGAAGTGTAAGATTTGCAGAGGATGTCGAAAGAATGGCTGCAGGAATAGCTAACATGAGATGCCATTATAAATGTCATGAAGTTTTGCAACTGTAGATCAATCTGTTACAGCATCAAAGTTGGAACTATCTTTCATCACATATTGGACTGGCACTGGCACCAAAATCTTTTTCCAACATTGGCAGTACAAATGTTGCTGCTGTTGGAGGTGGATGCAAGGCATACTACCCTATTTGTAATTCCTATGAACCCTCACCAGAGGGTGGAGGTGCCGGTGGTGGACTGGAGTGGACAAGGTCAGAAGTCACACAACACCAGGCTGTAGTCCAACAGATTTATTTGAAATAACAAGCTTTTGGTGCACTGCTCCTTCAGGTGATGTCTGACCACTCTTTCATATGCCACATGTTCTTCATTCCTGAAGAAAGGCATATGCCCGAAATGTCGATTCTCCCGCTCCTTGGATGCTGCCTGACCTGTGCTTTTCCAGCAGCACATGTTTGTAAGGTAGTGGAAGAGTGGCTTGAGCACTTGGGGGTTGTGTTGCCTTGCAATCAGTGTGCTTTTGATTGAGGCGAAAGTGGGTACTGCAGATGCTGGAGATTAGAGTTAAGATTAGAGTAGTGCTGGAAAAGCACAACAGGTCAGGCAGCATCTGAGAAGCAGGAAAATCGATGTATTGGGCCAAAGCCCTTCATCAGGACTTTGATGAAGCCGTAATGAAGGGCTCTGGCTAGAAATGTCAATTTATAGGACATAGAAGAATACAGCGCAGTACAGGCCCTTTGGCCCTCGATGTTGCGCCGATCCAAGCCCACCTACCTACACTAGCCCACTATCCTCCATATGCCTATCCAATGCCCGCTTAAATGCCCATAAAGAGGGAGAGTCCACCACTGCTACTGGCAGGGCATTCCATGAACTCACGACTCGCTGAGTAAAGAACCTACCCCTAACATCTGTCCTATACCTACCACCCCTTAATTTAAAGCTATGCCCCCTCGTAATAGCTGACTCCATACGTGGAAAAAGGTTCTCACGGTCAACCCTATCTAAACCCCTATCTTTACCTGCTCCTCGGATGCAGCCTGACCTGCTATGCATTTCCAGCACCACTCTATCTGTGCTTTTGATTGAATCAGTCATGGTGTGTGTATGTTGTTGGGTTAACTCCAAGGGATGCCAGCCACAATAATCTGCAACTGCTTTGACCCTTTCTCTCCCTTCACTCAACCAAGAGTGACAATACTCCCACAGTCTGCCAACACTATTTAAATGCACTTGATGTTAGCTAAATTACTTAGTTTTCATAGGGGACATTGCAAAGCTACACTAAAATTAATCCTGTCAGATTCCTAGCAGTTTAGTAAATCCAGATTTATAGGATGTTTTAAATTCAAAGTCAAAAAGTGTGCCGCTGGAAAAGCATAGCTGGTCAGGCAGCATCTGAGGAGCAGGAGAGTCAACGTTTCAAACATAAGCTCTTCATCATATAACTAATTAAATAAAGTAATGCAAAGCAAAATTTAGCAAACTATTTGTGTTTGATAGAAATATAACTGTAGGAA
Organism: Chiloscyllium plagiosum; assembly: GCF_004010195.1. Lineage (NCBI taxonomy): Eukaryota > Metazoa > Chordata > Chondrichthyes > Orectolobiformes > Hemiscylliidae > Chiloscyllium > Chiloscyllium plagiosum. The sequence goes on along the minus strand of NC_057712.1, from coordinate 10,746,877 downwards.
AACCCTGATTGAACATTCCCTAGAAAAATAAAATCTTATGTAACATGTTCATCAATGCTTTTAGTTTTTGACATTGAATCCAAAAGCACAAGTGCCTGTGTCTGCCATCTACTTTTTGGTATCAGTTAGCTCATTTGGCTAGTTTGTGATGCAGTGACACGAATGGTGTAGATTCAAATCTTACATTGGCTAAGATTAGCATAAAGGAATCCCTTCTCAATGTCTCCCCTCCCCACCTCAGGTGCAGTAATCCTCAGATTAAATTGCCACCAGTTGTCTCTCTAATGTGAGCAGCCTAATGGTCTGGTACACTATGGTGACTTTACCTTGTTGCAGGTTTGCTTAGCTCAGTTGCTTGGATAGCTGGCTTGCAATGCACAGTGATGCCAACAATTCAAGTCCCACACCGGCTAAGGTTATCATGAAGTCCATCATCTTTCTCAACCTCTCCTTTCCCTTGAGGCATAATGAGCCTCAGGTTAAACCATCGCCAGTCATCTCTTTCTCAGACATATGTGCCAACATCAACTGATCCTGAAAGACTAGGAAAAACATACTCTGGTCTGCCTGAAACTTGTAGATCTTCAAGTGCGAAGAGTTGTCCTTGACTGAGTATTGCAGACTGACACATTCCAAGGTCCAGAACTGTGGGTCAAGGGATGCACTAAAAGTTGGGACAACTGCTGCCATGGGGAAAGGCCACCATCTAAGGTCTTTCTGCCATAATGTAACAGGGGACTGTTAGCTTACAGAATGTTGAGCAACTACATGGATCGGTAGAATGATGATGACATTATCTTTATGGGCATTACACTTGTATGGAGATGTATAAATTTCTTGTCATATTTAGTGAATGTTCCAATTTTCCATTTGGATTGAGGCACCCAAAGGTGCAATGTGCTCAACTGAAAAATGTTGAGCAACTACATGGATCGGTAGAACGATGGTGACATTATCTTTTGTATTGGTCAGTAAACATGGGTGGTAAGGGTGTGGACTGCCCTACCTGCCAATGTAGTCAACTCAGCCACATTAGGGAGATTTAAACAATCCTTGGATAAGCACATGGATGGTGATGGGATAGCGTAGGGGGACGAGCTGAGAATAGTTCACAGGTCAGTGCAACATCAAGGGCCGAAGGGCCTGTTGTGCGCTGTATTGTTCTATATTCTATGTAAAAGGGGGCAGTGTACCTCAATCTAGAAAATACAATACTCAGTACTATTATATATTGTAAACTTGAAGAGTTGTACTTAAATATAAATATTTTAATATAATTTTCCTCAACTATATCACAAGAAAATTGTAGAATAGACCATATTCCTCAATTGGCAACATATCATTATCCAGCATGAAACCCACCTTGCCAATCGACAGATGCATGAAAGAAGCAGTGAGTTGACCAAACTGGACTTCTCACATGATTCTACCACAAATTTCGTGTCAGTCCACATCATTCAGGCTCCTATAAGATTCCACTCTAAGTAATTTTCTCAATATAAAATATGACGAAAGCGTATTGTTAAACATAAAGAAATTAACAAGAATTCCAAAGTAAGAGTGTGAATAGTTCTCAATATAACCAGCATGGAAATCATTATAATCACATTTTTGGACTTGCCAACATGGTTTCTAATCTAAGTTTAATTAATTGCTGCTGTCCCAGTTCATCTTTGTAACCATTCGTCATCCAGCTTTTGGCTGAAGGCTATTATGATGGAGTCATCATTCTTGGCACTGCTACTATTTGAAAAGACAGGTATATTAGACTAGTTAGACTCTATTTCAGACCATGCTTTCTTATGCTCTGAGATAAACCATACAATGGTTTGAAAAACTCTAATAAAAGCATGTACTTCTTCCTGTCATGACAGATAATTCATCTTAATCAAGTGCAGTTTTCTTTCTATCATGGAATCAAAGAAGAGGCTTTTAAAACAGGTGGCCTGCTTTTAAAAGGAACATCATTCATTTTGTCTTTGTTCAGGTTATGCAAACGTATTTCATATATATTCTCTCTTGTGTCTGCCAAGTCACCAAAAATAATTCACATGAAATTCAAACCAAGCATAGAAAACTTTGAAATGAATAGTAGTATTCAAGACGTGATGGAATCAAGGACTATCTTGTGCATTATTTTAACCCTGTTTTTGCAAGCCAAACACATGTAGGATCAGCCTGGCCAATGCATCTATCTTGCCTACATTCGCCATACAAAGGACAGACTGTGTCAAATCTTACATAGAATCTACGGCCAAGAAACAGGCCCCTCAGTCACCACAATCCTTACTTGTGTTTATATATCATACAGGCTCTTTCTAATTATCTCCTCGCACTCTACCCTTATGCTTTCTCGTGCATGAATCAAGCATTACACAAGTATATCTTGATTTGGAGATGCCAGTGTTGGACTGGTGTGTACAAAGTTTAAAATCACACAACACCAGGTTTTAGTCCAACAGGTTTCTGACATTTGTTATCAGACTTTGAATGGTCCTCTTTAATGTTAATATTGATCTGTCTCTGCACCTTCTCAGCAGCTGTAACATTGTATCCTGCACTCTGTTCTTTTACCCTGATGCACGTGCCATATGCTCTGCCTGTAAATCATGTAAGACAACACTTTTCACTGCACAGGTACCTTGGTACATGTGACAGTAACAAATCAAATCAAGTATCCAATGTGGCAGTGAGTTCCGCATTCTCTTGATTTTTAATGTAAAGTAATTCCTTCTTAGTTATTTCCTTTGGTCTATGAATGCCCATCTGATATTTACTATCCTATTATTTGGTCACAACCACAACAGCCATCAGTTTCCCGGCACATTCCACCTACTATTATCTACAAGAAGTACTGAGGGAGGATATTCCAGAAATACATCCAGGGAAGTTATTTGGGCGGAACTGAGAAATAAGAAAGGGATGATAACCTTATTGGGATTGTATTATAGACCCCCTAATTGTCGAGGACTTTCTTTTTAAATTCCTGCCTAACTCTCTGTAATCTCCCTTCAGAATCTCAGCCTTTTCCCTTCTGATGTCGTTGGTTCCAATGTGGACAATGACCTCTTTCTGGCCCCTCTCCCCCGTGAGGACATTCTGCACCCTCTCTGAGACACCCTTGATCCTGGCAACAGGGAAGCAACACACCATTCTGCTTTTTCGCTGCTGGCCACAGAAACGTCTGTCTGTACCTCGAACTAGAGAATCCCCTAATACAACTGATCACTGGGAACCCGACGTACCCCTCATTGCATTAGAGCCAATACCAGAAACTTGGCTGTTCGTGCTACGTTCCCCTGAGAATCCATCACCCCTACATTTTCCAAAACAGCATACCTGTTTGAAATGGGTATATCCACAAAAGACTCCTGCACTAGCCGTCTGCCTCTCTTACCTTTCCTGGAGTTAACCCATCTATGTGACTGTATCTGAGAATTTCCTCCCTTCCTATAACTGCCATCCATCACATACTGTTGCTGTTGCAAATAACTCATTGCTTCTAGTTGTCTCTCTAACCAATCCATTAGATCTGATAAGATTCGCAGCCAGCAGCATTTATGACAGATATAATCCGCAGTAACCCTTAAATTCTCTTTAAACTCCCACATCTGAGGGGTGGCACTGCTGCCTTACAGTGCCAGAGACCTGGGTTCAATTCCTGCCCCAGGCAACTGTCTGTGTGGAGTTTGCACGTTCTCCCTGTGTCTGCATGGGTTTTCTCCGGGTGCTCCGGTTTCCTCCCACAGTCCAAAAAAAATGAGCAGGTTAGGTGAATTGGCCATGCTAAATTGCCCGTAGTGTTTGGTGTAGGGGAATGGGTCTGGGTGGGTTGCTCTTTGGAGGGTTGGTGTGGACTTGTTGGGCCGAAGGGCCTGTTTCCACACAGTAATCTAATCTGACAAGAAGTACATATCACTCTATTAAAGGCCATTTTTACTCCTTCACAATCTACAGACCCAGAAAATAACACCATCTTATTCCTCTACAAACACTGCCCCAGGTTAAATTAATAGTTATGGCTTATATTTTAAGTTTAATCAAGAGAC
>NC_057712.1:10739265-10742762 GCF_004010195.1 Chiloscyllium plagiosum | reverse complement strand
TAAAGGCCATTTTTGCTCCTTCACAATCTACAGACCCAGAAAATAACACCATCTTATTCCTCTACAAACACTGCCCCAGGTTAAATTAATAGTTATGGCTTATATTTTAAGTTTAATCAAGAGACATATCTCCAAAAACATATAATCAAGAAATAACCTACTCTACTCCCTACTGCAGATTCTCTGTAGGCCACACTTAAAACAGCAATTAACTTATCTAATTTTTTGCTGTGAACTTCGCCCAACAGTTTATTTCAAGATCAGTTGTGAATTTCACTGTTTGATCATTTTCCCAGATGCACTCTACTGCAGATTCTCTGTAGGCCACACTTAAAACAGCAATTAACTTATCTAATTTTTTGCTGTGAACTTCGCCCAACAGTTCCTTCAAGATCAGTTGTGAATTTCACTGTTTGATCATTTTCCCAGATGCACTCTGATGTCCAGCGAAACCCAAATTCAAACACCAAAGGCAGTAACTGTGCAGGTTCTCTCCCTCCTGCAATGACCTCACCATGTGCTTCCTTTGTCTGTTCTTCTCCCTTTTAAAACTGCTGTTGTTTTGACTTTTTTTTCCAAAGTTCCAAAACAATGCAATAGCATATTAAACAGTAATTGCTGCTCCTCCAATTCGAGGAAATCACCTCCAGCACCTAAAATACCTCAAAAAAAGGAGCAGCTGTTCCAGCCAGAAATTTTTCCTGTCCTCCATCTTGGATTACCCAGAATGTTCTCTGTGGGCAAATTTCCTCTGTGGAGGGAATCCTGAGGGACAGGATGTACATGTATTTGGAAAAGCAAGGACTGATTAGGGATAGTCAACATGGCTGTATGCATGGGAAATCATGTCTCACAAATTTGATTGAGTTTTTTGAAGAAGTAGCAAAGAGGATTGATGAGGGCAGAGCGGTAGATGTGATCTATATGGACTTCAGTAAGGCATTCGACAAGGTTTCCCATGGGAGACTGGTTAGCAGTGTTAGATCTCATGAAATACAGGGAGAACTAGCCAATTGGATACAGAACTGGCTCAAAGGTAGAAGACAGAGGGTGCTGTTGGAGGGTTGTTTTTCAAACTGGAGGCCTGTGACCAGTGGAATGCAACAAGGATCGTTTCAGTGTCCATTATTTTTCATCATTTATATAAATGATTTGGATGTGAGCATAAGAGATATAGTTAGCAAGTTTGCTGATGACACCAAAATTGTTAGATTACAACAGGATCTTGTTCAGATGGGCCAGAAGTGGCAGGTGGAGTTTAATTTAGATAAATGTAAGGATCTGCATTTTGGGAAAGTAGATCTTAGCAGGATTTATACACTTAATGCTAAGGTCCTTGGGAGCGTTGCTGAACAAAGAGACCTTGGAGTGCAGATTCATAGCTCCTTGAGTCGCAGGTAGGTAGGATAGTGAAAAGCACATGGCTTGCTTTCCTCTATTGGTCAGAGTATTGAGTACAGGAGTTGGGAGGCCATGTTGCAGCTGTACAGAACATTAGTTAGACCACTGTTGGAATATTGCATGCAATTCTGGTCTCCTTCCTATCGGAAAGATGTGAAACTTGAAAGGGTTCAGAAAAGATTTACAAGGATGTTGCCAGGGTTGGAAGATTTGAGCTATAGGGAGAAGCTGATTAGGCTGGGACTGTTTTCCCTGGAGCATTGAAGGCTGAGGGGTGATCTTTTATAAGGTTTATAAAATCATGAGGGGCATGGATAGGTAAATAGGCAAAGTCTTTTCCCTGGGGTGGAGGAGTCCAGAATTAGACGGCATAGGTTTAGGGTGAGAGGGGAAAGATATAAAAGAGACCTAAGGGGCAATGTTTTCACTCAGAGGGTAGTACATGTATGGGGCAAGCTGCCAGAGGAAGTGGTGGAGGCTAATACAATTGCAGCATTGAAAAGGCATCTTGATGGGTATATGAATAGGAAGGGTTTGGAGGAATATGGACCGGGTGCTGGCAGGTGGGACTAGATTGGGTTGGGATATCTGGTCGGGATGAACGAGTTGGACCAAAGGATCTGTTTCCGTGCTGTACATCTCTCTGACTCTAATTAACACTAAGCACCTGATCTATGAGGAGGTTGCGGCGATTCTATGGATCTTAAAAGTACTACCAGGAACCAGATGTGGAGAACTAACTCCCATTTCTGACAGAATTTATTTGTGCCAGCCGCTCAATGGTATCAGTATAATTCACACAGGAGAAAACCCCAAATTCAGCCAGGACATTTTGGCTGTTGTAAGGGACTTAATTTGTAAGTGGGAGGCACAAATTGATGTAACCATTTTTAAAGGGTGCATAAGTTCAGTTTTAAGTGAGGTTTGATTAGATCTCACATTCTTTAAAAAGGAGAAAAGGCTTAAGCTGTCAATGAGAGTTAAAAAAAACTCTGTTTGACTGCCTTGATTGACAGACCATCTGGTGTAGATTTGAAAGAAACATAACCATCTGGTTGTGCTGTTACAATAGAGTTCTTGATTGACATTCTCCCAGGCGGTGTTTTTATTATGAATGCCTGTTTGATTTATAAGAAGCTACAATTACCTCAGCAGATGATTCATGGTTGACAGTTTAAACAGATTGACAGCTTAAAAAGGCATTAAATGATTAGTTGCCTTTGATGTGGAGTCTCCTTGGATGTTTGATTGTATTTTAAGAGATTAAGCACTTGAGGAGATTTAAAAGCACTGAATGAGTATCATGATTGGGAGATTTTATGCTATTAATTACTATTTTTTCATTTCTTTAATGCATTCAGTCATTGACGGGGGCATCAGTTGGCTAGCCCAGCATTCATTATTCATCCCTAATTTACTTGAGAAGGGGACAGGAGGGATTTTGGAGTGTGGGATGGGGCAGGGGCCAGTGGTGGCTGGTGCACTGAATGTGCTATTAGGAAGAAGTTCCAGGCTGAGGAACCATTTCACAGGTTGGAAGAAGGTTTTTCCTGAAGTTTTCGAGGAGAAAGTGAGGTCTGCAGATGCTGGAGATCAAAGTTGAAACTTTATTGCTGGAACAGCACAGCAGGTCAGGCAGCATCCAGGGAACAGGAGATTCGACGTTTCGGGCACAGGCCCTTCTTCAGGAATGAGCAGAGAGTGTTCAGCAGGAGAAGATAAAAGGTAGGGAGGAGGGACTTGGAGGAGGGGCGTTGGAAATGTGATAGGTGGAAAGAGGTCAAGGTGAGGGTGATAGGTCGGAGTAGGATGGAGGCGGAGAGGTCAACAAGAAGACTGCAGGTCAGGAAGGCGACGTGGTCGACGGTGCCCTCCACCGCATCTCCTCCACTTCCAACTCCCCTCCTCCAAGTCCCTCCTCCCTACCTTTTATCTTCTCCTGCTGAACACTCTCTGCTCATTCCTGAAGAAGGGCATGTGCCCGAAACGTCGAATCTTCTGTCCCCTAGATGCTGCCTGACCTGCTGTGCAGTTCCAGCAATAAAGTTTCAACCAGTTACTACAGCTAACAGGTTCGTGATGCCAACATTGTTGGC
>NC_057712.1:10732046-10737776 GCF_004010195.1 Chiloscyllium plagiosum | reverse complement strand
GAAACGTCGATTCTCCTGTTCCCTAGATGCTGCCTGACATTCTGGTGTCCCTTGTGATCCTAAGAATGGGTCTGGTCACAACGTCACTCCATATAGTTAGACTGTGCCATACCAGCTGTCCCTTGTAGAGAAACCTGTGTGGAAACCGCTTTTCACCGCAGGTCTACTAAGCATCATTAGCATTAGCGCAATATCCAGAAAAAGGTCAGAAGTCACATGACATCAGGTTTTAGTCCAACAGGTACATTTCAAATCACAAGCTTTTGGAGCACTGTTCTTTCGTCAGGTAACATCAATACTAGCACCTCTACATCATGTTGAAAAAGGAGAGGGTGGGTCCTATCAAAGTTGAAACTTTATTGCTGGAACAGCACAGCAGGTCAGGCAGCATCCAGGGAACAGGAGATTTGACGTTTCGGGCACAGGCCCTTCTTCAGGAATGAGCAGAGAGTGTTCAGCAGGAGAAGATAAAAGGTAGGGAGGAGGGACTTGGAGGAGGGGCGTTGGAAATGTGATAGGTGGAAAGAGGTCAAGGTGAGGGTGATAGGTCGGAGTAGGGTGGAGGCGGAGAGGTCAAGAAGAAGACTGCCGCCTTCCTGACCTGCAGTCTTCTTCTTGACCTCCCCGCCTCCATCCTACTCCGACCTATCACCCTCACCTTGACCTCTTTCCACCTATCACATTTCCAACGCCCCTCCTCCAAGTCCCTCCTCCCTACCTTTTATCTTCTCCTGCTGAACACTCTCTGCTCATTCCTGAAGAAGGGCCTGTGCCCGAAACGTCGAATCTCCTGTTCCCTGGATGCTGCCTGACCTGCTGTGCTGTTCCAGCAATAAAGTTTCAACTTTTCCTGAAGTTTCCCGGGGGTTTGTTTGGGGCCCTTGTTTTTCCTGATTATATGGAGTTGATTGAGATCATGGTACTTGGGGACAATTTCAAAGTGTGCAGATGACACAAAACTTGGGAAAATTGTAACCTCTGAGGTGCAGAACTGCATAAGGGCATTTAAACATTTAAGTGGGCATATAGGTGGCTAATGAAATGCAATGTAGAGAAGTGAGAGGTAATGCACCTTCAAACAAAGAACATAGAGAGAGAGAGAGTACAAAATAAAATGTATTCGTTTAAAAGGGTGTACAGGAGCAGAGAGACCTGGGTGCATATGTGCATAAATTATTAAAAGTGGCAGAACAGATAGAGAGAGATATTTAAAAAGCATACAGTATTCTACGCTTCATAAATAAGAACATAGAGTTCAATAGCAGGGAGCTATTGATGAACTTATAATAGAGATTAGTTAGGCAATTCTGGATATCATACTGTAGGGAGGGTGTGAGAAGAGTGGTTCTAGGGATGATACACTTCAGTTATGAAGAAAATTTGGAGACGTTGGAACTGTTTACCCTAAAGAGAACAAAGCTAAGAGGATATTTATTGGATGTTTTCAAAATTATGAAGAATCTAGACAGAGTGGTTTAGTGGAAAACTGGCTACTTTTGTATGAACCAAGAACCAATGAGCACTGTTTTAAATTGTTTTGCAAAAGAAACAAATGCCAGTGAGAAAATACTTTTCACACACTAAGTGGTTCGGGTTTGGAATGTTTGGAAGCATGTGGCGGCATGTTAAAGAGAGAGAGAGAGAGCATGAAATGATTTTTAAAATAGAAACAATGCTGTTGATTATGAGAAACGTCAGGAGATTGGCCCTGGGATAAATGCTCAGAGAGCCAATGCAGACAGATAGTCTGAATGGCCTTCTGTACCGTAACAATTCTGTGAACTTCAGTTTCAGTGATTTAATTTCCTTTTACGTATTAGAGGTTAAAGGTTTTGAAGCTGCTACTGAAGATGAGCTGCTGCAGTGTATTTTGCAGGTGATACACACTCTGTGTGTTGGTGGTAGAGGATGACAATGCTGAATGTGATGGATGCTCTGGTATTTTCCTTAAGGTGTTTCTTGGTAACTTGAGGCATTTGGCACCTCTTCCAGTAAATGATAAGGGAAAGTGTTGTTTGAGGTCATTCACTGACATCAATCCTCCTACCTCTTGTGCCTACCAAATGACTAGTGATGGAGGATTCACCACTATAGAATATTTGCAGAAGACGCACTGTTATTAGATAACAAGAAGGTTTATTGCATGATAGCAATAAGTACAACTGCATTTGGTCAGGTGTAATTATTTTGGGAACGGGAACAGATATATCTACTGCCTCCAAAAACTAGAGTGTAAACCATTGACCCCATATGCACTCTTTGTGACATCAATTGGTTGAGTGAAGCTGAAATAACATGGACATGACTCCTTCAGAACCATTATCTTATACATCATCTTCCAACCACATTTTTCTTCATACTTAACCCATTATATTAGCATGTACGTAACAATATTGCCCTTACCATTACCCCATTTCCCAATTCTCTGACTTCGCAAATGCACTTTTTACACTTTTCTCAGAATATGCTATTTTCAGATTTGGAAGAAAGGTAGATGTTTCACTTGAGGGCTATTGACCTTTATTCTGATTTTGAAACATTTCTCTGCTGAAGAATTTTTTAACTCTTGAGTAGCCTTCCAAGGATATTGTTATTTGTAGGTCCTTTTGCTTTACTTAGAGGAATTTGATCTCCTGAATTTCCTGTACAGAGGAATTCCTCTTTGCTAACTCAGGTAGTTATTCCTTAACAACATCTAGTGGACCTTTTTTTTTCTCCTGAATGTCCATCTTAAAAGACAGCAGCTCTTTTGAAACAATTGCTTTTTTCTTTGTGGCTCCCTGGATTTCGTGATTAGGCAATCTCGTTAAATTGGAAGAGGTAATCTACATTTTACAATATCTTGGACATGCACATCAGGAATTTTCATTTTCATGACCACTTCCTGAATTTGTAGATATTGACCTGCCTCCCATGATAAGATACATGCCAGGTATGATCAGGATGGATGTCAACAGTCACCAATTGTGGTTATTTGACACTTTGAAGTAAACTTCTTCAGATCTTCAGTCATATCAATGAAAGACGGATGTTTATTCAGTAGTAATTGTCACTGACATTGATTGATGCATTATATGTAAAGAAGATAGATAATCATGATCATATAGAGTCATACAGCACAGAAATAGGCCCTTTGGCCCAACTCACCTGTGCCAGGTGTGCCATCATCTGTGTAAATATGAGAGCATAACTTTAAGGTGAGAGAGGAAAGATTTATGAGGGACCTGAGAGGCAACCTTTTTACACAGATGATACTGTACATATGGAAAGAATTGCCACATAAAGTGGCAGAAAAATTACAACATTTAAAATAATTTTGGACTGGTATATGGATAAGAAAGGTTTAGAGGGATATAGACTAAACACAAGCACATGGCAATAAGTTCAGTTTAGGAAACCGAGTCAGCTCAGACAAATTGGACCAGAGGGCCTGTTTCTGTGCTGTATGACTCTATGACTATACATGATCATGATTATCTATCTTCTTTACATTTAAGAGAGCATAAGAGGGTTTGGTTCAGAAAAAGAAGGAAGCATATGTAAAGGTAGAGACTAGATAGATCGAGTGAAGCCTTAAAGAGTATAAAGGCAGTCGGAGTATACTTAAGAGGGAAATCAGGAGAGCAAAAAGGGGACATGAAATAGCTTTGGCAAATAGAGTTAAGGAGAATCCAAAGGGTTTTTTTACTAATATATTAAGGACTAGGGAGAGAATAGGGCCCCTCAAAGATCAGGGAACAGGAGAATCGACGTTTCGGGCATAAGCCCTTCTTCAGGAATGAGGAAAGTTTGTCCAGCAGGCTAAGATAAAAGGTAGGGAGGAGGGACTTGGGGGAGGGGAGTCGAAAATGTGATAGGTGGAGCTGGTCATTCAAAGTTAGTACTTGGTGAAATGAGAATCAAATGCATAACATGGTATATGAATTTCATTGTCAGTGTAATGCTAGAAATATCAGCCACATATCCTAAAGGCTGGCAGATCTTATCAAATAGCATGTCCATTTGTTTGTTGGTCATTCAAAGCTGGTCATTCAAAGTTAGTACTTGGTGAAATGAGAATCAAATGCATAACATGGTATATGAATTTCATTGTCAGTGTAATGCTAGAAATATCAGCCACATATCCTAAAGGCTGGCAGATCTTATCAAATAGCATGTCCATTTGTTTGTTGGTCATTCAAAGCTGGTCATTCAAAGTTAGTACTTGGTGAAATGAGAATCAAATGCATAACATGGTATATGAATTTCATTGTCAGTGTAATGCTAGAAATATCAGCCACATATCCTAAAGGCTGGCAGATCTTATCAAATAGCATGTCCATTTGTTTGTTGGTCATTCAAAGCTGGTCATTCAAAGTTAGTACTTGGTGAAATGAGAATCAAATGCATAACATGGTATATGAATTTCATTGTCAGTGTAATGCTAGAAATATCAGCCACATATCCTAAAGGCTGGCAATTCAGCACCGCCTTCCTAACCTGCAATCTTCTTCCCGACCTCTCCGCCCCCACCCCAGTCTGACCTATCACCTTCACCTTGACCTCTTTCCACCTATCACATTTCCGACACCCCTCCCCCAGGTCCCTCCTCCCTACCTTTTATCTTAGCCTGCTGGACAAACTTTCCTCATTCCTGAAAAAGGGCTTATGCCCGAAACGTCGATTCTCCTCCTCCCTGGATGCTGCCTGACCTGCAGCGCTTTTCCAGCAACACATTTTCAGCTCTGATCTCCAGCATCTGCAGACCTCACTTTCTCCCCTCAAAAATCAGCGAGGTGGCCTTTGTGTGGAGCCGCAGAAAATGGAGGAGACACTAAACGAGTATTTTGCATCAGTATTTACTGTGGAAAAGCATATGGAAGATATAGACTGTAGTGAAATAGATGGTGACCCCTTGCAAAATGTCCATATTACAGAGGAGGAAGTGCTGGATGTCTTGAAACGCATAAAGGTGGATGAATCCCCAGGGCCTGATCAGGTGTACCCTACAACTCTGTGGGAAGCTAGAGAAGTGATTGCGGGGCCTCTTGCTGAGATATTTGTATCATCGATAGTCACAGATGAGGTGCCGAAAGACTGGAGGTTGGCTAACGTGGTGCCACTGTTTAAGAAGGGTGGTAAGGATAAGCCAGGGAACTATAGACCAGTGAGCCTGATGTCAGTGGTGGGCAAGTTGTTGGAGGGAATCCTGAGGGACAGGATGTACCTCTCCACTCTGCAGGCACCCTGCCTCTATTCCTGATGAAGGGCTATTGCCCAAAACGTCGATTTTCCTGCTCTTTGGATGCTGCCTGACCTGCTGTGCTTTTCCAGTACTATTCTAATCTAGACTCTGGTTTCCAGCATCTGCAGTCCTTGTTTTTAACCTATGTATTTGGAAAGGTAAGGACTGATTCGGGATCGTCAACACTTTGTTGTGCGTGGGAAATCATGTCTCACAAACTTGATTGAGTTTATTGAAGAAGTAACAAAGAAGATTGATGAGGGCAGAGCAGTAGATGTGATCCATATGGACTTCAGTAAGGCATTTGACAAGGTTCCCCATGGGAGACTGGTTAGCAAGTTTAGATCGCATGGAATAAAGGGAGAACTAACCATTTGGATACAGAACTGGCTCAAAGGTAGAAGACAGAGGGTGGTGGTGGAGGGTTGTTTTTCAGCCTGGAGGCCTGTGACCAGTGGAGTGCCACAAGGATCGGTGCTGGGTCCTCTACTTTTTGTCATTTACAT
>NC_057712.1:10729482-10731861 GCF_004010195.1 Chiloscyllium plagiosum | reverse complement strand
TGAAATTCTGGTCTCCTTCCTATCGGAAAGATGTTGTGAAACTTGAAAGGGGTCAGAAAAGATTTACAAGGATGTTGCCAGGGTTGAGGATTTGAGCTATAGGGAGAGGCTGAACATGCTGGGGCTGTTTTCCCAGGAGCGTCAGAGGCTGAGGGGTGACCTTATAGAGGTTTACAAAATTATGAGGGGCATGAATAGGATAAATAGACAAAGTCTTTTCCCTGGGGTGGGGTAGTCCAGAACTAGAGGGCATAGGTTTAGGGTGAGAGGGGAAAGATATAATAGGGACCTAAGGGGCAACATTTTCATGCAGACGGTGGTATGTGTATGGAATGAGCTGCCAGAGGAAGTGGTGGAGGATGGTACAATTGCAACATTTAAAAGGCATTTGGATGGATATATGAATAGGAAAGGTTTGGAGGGATATGGGCCGGGTGCTGGCAGATGGGACTAGATTAGCTTGGGGTATCTTGTCAGCATGGATGGCTTGGATCAAAGGATCTGTTTCCATGCTGTACATCTCTATGTCTCTATGGCTCAACATCAAATGTCAAAACAGGCTTGAGGAGCTTAATCACCTCTTCCTGTTCCTAGTTCTTATGTTTTTATGATCAAACCCACTTCTTTTAGTGTTTCCCATTTCCTGAAGAAGGGCTTATGCCCAAAACGTCGATTCTCCTGTTCCTTGGATGCTGCCTGACCTGCTGCTCTTTTCCAGCAACACATTTTCAGCAAATCAAAACCTGCAACCCATTCTAAAAGATGAAAGACTTAACAGCAATCCAGGTTTGTTCAATATATTATTTCAGTTACATGGCACTGAGATCTTTTGCTATAAATTCTGTGTCTCATGGTCCTGCTCCACAGTTACTTGATGAAGGAGCAGCGCTCCGAAAGCTATTGCTTCCAAATAAACTTGTTGGACTATAACCTGGTGTTGTGTGATTTTTAACTTTATCCACCCCAGTCCAACACCAGCACTCTCACATCAAGGTTATTCAAAGAATAGGATGCATGATAACAACATTGATGGCACTGCCCATCAATTTACTGATGAGTGAGAGTAGATTACCGGGGCGGTAATTGTTGAATTTGTCCTGCTTTTTGTAGAAGAACATGGCTGGCAATTTTCTGCATTGTTAGGTAAATACCAGTGCTGTAACCAAGAATAGCTTGGCTAGGGGCACGATTAATTTTCTGGAGCACAAATCTTCATTACCAGTGCTGGAACGTTACCAGAGTTAATAGTCTTTGCAGTATCCAAAGCTTTCAGTCATTTATTGATAAGGAGTGAGTCAAATTGGCTGGAGACCAGTGTCTGTGATGCTAGGGATCTCAGAAAGAGGCTGGGATGAATCATCCTCTCAGTATTTCTGACTAAGGTTGGTTGCAGAGACTTCAGTTTTGTCTTTTACACTGATGGACTCTCCCATCATTAGCGATGAGTATATTTGTGGATCACCTACCTCCTGTTAGATATTTAATTGTCCACAACCATTTACAACTGGATGTGACAAGACTGTGGATTCTTGATTTGATTAGTACTTTGTGAGATCACTTAGCTCTGTCTATTACTTGCTGCTTTTTACTGTTTGACATGCAAGTAGCCCTGTGCTGTATTTTCACCAGGCTAACATCTAATTTATAATGTAGAGGAGCTGGTTTTGGACTGGGATGGACAAAGTTAAAAATCACACAACACCAGGTTATAGTCCAACAGGTTTAATTGGAAGCACTAGCTCCTTCGTCAGATAGCTAGTGCTTCCAAATAAACCTGTTGGATTATAACCTGATGTTGTGTAATTTTTAATTTTATCTAATTTATATATATGACTGGTGGTGTGCCTTGCAGGTCTTACTGGTTATGATTATGGTAAATTGGGATATATGCTAGGTCATCAAGTAACAAAATGTGAGTGAATACATAACTTGCTGCTGATGACTCACAGCATGCCACAGATGCCCAGTTGAGTTGTTTAATCTGTTCAAAATCTAACCCATTCAGGACAGTGGTGGTGTCATACAACTCAATAAAGTGCATTCTCAGTGGGAAGATAGGACTTAGTCTCCACAAGGATTGTGTGGTGGTCCAACACTGGCATCAACAACTGCAGCTGTGAAAGGTAGGTTGGTGAGGGTGCAGTACAAAAGAAAACAAAAAAAAACCCAAGTATGAACATTGACATACAGTTAAATCTTAAATAAATGATAACCAAAATCTATCAAACAAGAAAACAGAAATACCAAGAGAAAAAAAAGACAAAACTCATCCAACTACTCATCTAACTTACAACTAACCAGAGTGTATCATTAAAATTCTTACATTATTCAAGAGAAAAAAAAACCCAACGGATAACACATAAATTGAGCAGTGATATA
>NC_057712.1:10725406-10729467 GCF_004010195.1 Chiloscyllium plagiosum | reverse complement strand
TATTTGGTAATGTTAATACCATATATGAACATATATGACTATAAAATTACAGTCTCAGCAAATAATAATTAAATATATTAATATAAAATAACAGGGGAAAACAATTCCGCTCCCAAGGACAAAGATAAAATAAGATAAGATAGCCACCTTCCCCCCATCTACATTAACTAGACCCCCTGGCCTATATATATATATATATATATATATAATATATATATAAAAAAAGGGGGAAAGAAAATCGTAAAGGATGAATAAATAAACCCTTCTTCCCACTCCCCGGAGATAATATTAAACAGTAAGGTAATGAAAGGAAAAAACAAGAGGGGGTAAACCGGGGTGGGGGTAGGGCAAACAACATCAATTAATTCTTATAATTTGTCTAAGAGAGTCCAAAAGTTCCTTGGCCTTCTCCGGTGATCCGAAGTTATACACGGACCCTTCATGGCTGGAGCATAGTATAGCTGGCTAGCGCAAGGAGTATTAAATCCCTTAAACGCTTCTTTGTTTCATCAAACGCGTTCCTCTTTCGGACCAAAGCTGGGGAAAAGTCCTGAAATAACATAATCTTGGATCCTTTCTAAGTCATGGCTTGGGGATCTTTCCCAAGATTTCTGGAAGCTTTCAAGAGCATCTGCCTCGCCTTATAGCTCTGCAGCCGGAACAGGACCGGGCGGGGGCGCTGGTTCGAGCCGGGCCCGCGTATTGCGACCCGTTAGGCCCATTCCACCCTTACCTGGCCTGATCCAGCCTCCAGATTCAATAACTGCGGAAGCCACTGTTCAAGGAACCTTGTAAGCTGGCCGCCTTCTTCCCATTCGGGAAGGCCCAGCAAACAAATTTTTTTTTCAACGACCTCAAGGTCGTCAATGTGATTCTCTAAGGTCCGGACTTGCTGCTTGAGAGTCCGGACCCGATCCACGGCCGATTCTGGAATGGCCTCGGAGGTCGCGGCCTTTAGCTCCACCCCTCCGACACGGCATTCAATTTCTTCGATGTCTCGGCCGTGCTTTTCTAGCGCGGCCGAGAATGAATTTCATCGACTTCGAGACTCTTCAATGAAAGCATCGATCTTCGCATCAAGTTTGGAAATTATTTCCACGAGGCTCGCCACCGTAGGTAAGTCCCCCTGGGGCGGCTGCGGACGTCTCTGCTGCAGCTGGGGAGGGTGGGGGAAGGGCTCCTGCCTGCTGAGAACTGCGGGATCCTTTCCCCCTAGTCATTTTTAAAGGAGACTGTACTGTTTAAATTTAGTACTAAACCACTAATTACATTAAGTAAGAACTATTTTTAATTGATTTGGTGAGTATGGTGGAGGAGGGTGGCCCACTTTGCCTGGTCTTGGGAGGAGCACTATAGACTCAGACTTGCTGAGTCGCCGCCATCTTGGATCTCCCCTTTTCCCGCTCCTTAATTTCCCTCATTTGAAAGCCCCCATCCAGAATACTTTCTATGCCCTTGACACTGTCAATGCTCCTCCCAATTGGTATTCAACACGGGGGAGTTACTGATTTACCAACTGAGGGATGTACTGTCAATGGTAATCAGAGTCAGAAGTCACATGACACCAGGTTATAGTAAAGCAGGTTTATTTGAAATCACAGGCTTTCGGAGCACTACTCCTTCATCAGATGAAGCGATGTTGCCTGATGAAAGTGCAGCGTTCCGAAAGCTCACGATTTCAAATAAACCTGTTGGATTATAACCTGGAGTTGTTTGACTTCTGACTTTGTTCACTCCAGTGCAACAACAGCACTTCCACATAGCAGCACTCAGCTGGAGGTAATATTGATCATACTTGAGCCGATGACATGAGACCTCATGGGGTCCAGAGTCAGTATAAAAGGTTCCCCTGGCAACTACGTCCCAATTATATAGCACCTCTTCTGGGTTTGTGCTGTTGGTCGGACATGAGATATGCAACGTTGGTGCCTGGGACATTGTCTTCTCCTTTCCCCATGGAAAATACCTTTGCTATTCACCTTATCTATGCACCTCATGACTTTATAAACCTCCATAAGGTCACCCCTCAACCTCCTATGTTCCAGTGAAAAAAAGTCCCAGTCTATCTGTTCTCTCCAGTGTCTGAGATGAAGTGCTCCTCTCCTGTTATGGGCCTGGTGCCAGTAGCCATGGATGCAGAGGATAACTCTAAGAATGATCCATCCAGTATCTTATTTTTAAACAATATGGGTGTTGTGGATTGCTGCACAATGAGGGCATTGTGGCTGCTTGCTGTTTAAATACCACTGATATGTTTAATGAGTTCCAGTAAGCAGATACAGCCTGCCCATCAATTATAAACCTTTTCTATTCAGTAAAAACACAGGATCAATTTGAACTCACATGGACTTTGTGTGCAACAAACCACGCTTGAGAAAACCTTGCCATCCCTGAAAATGGTCACATTTCTAGTCAATGCATACGGAAAGTGATGACAAGATTTCTCCTCACCGACACAGTGGTTATCAGTCACTTGATGTGTGTGTGTACGCGCACTATAGACTGCCTGATGTGGGGAACTGCTCCTATGAACTTCAGATGGATGTGTTGGCATGAAAGTTATCCACTCCCTTCTATTAGAATAGCAGCCCCTGATAAAGATCATTGGACATTACATGGAACAACTCTATAGTTGTTCTGATTTGGAAGGTCAGCATTAACAAAGAATAATGAAGAAATATATTTACTAGAGGATGTGGAGTTTAGGGAGAGTTTACGGGTTACTGAGGATTACATCTGCAATAAATGCCATTGGTTGCAATCGTATCAGATCGAATGGATTGATTGGCGAGGCAGCTAGAGGCAATGAGAATTTACAAAAGCAAGGGGATGTGATGGATGGCAGCTATAGGAAGAGGGAAAAGTTGCAGATACAGTCACATAGGTGGGTTAACTCCAGGAAAGGTAAGAGAGGTAGGCAGTTAGTGCAGGAATCTTCTGTGGTAATCCCCATTTCAAACAAGTGTGCTGTTTTGGAAAATGTAGGTGATCATGGATTCTCAGGGGAACATAGCACGAACAGCCAAGTTTCTGGTATTGAAACTGGCCCTAATACGACAAGGTGTACATCGGGTTCCAAGTGTTAGGAGCCTCCCTACTCCGAGGTACAGACAGATGTTTCTGTGGCCAGCAGCAAAAAATCAGAATGGTGTATTGCTTCCCTGGTACCAGGATCAAGGATGTCTCAAAAAGGGTGCAGAATGTCCTTAAGGGGGAGAGGGGCCAGCCAGAGGTCATTGTACACATTGGAACCAACGACATAAGAATGGAAAAGGTTGAGATTCTGAAGGGAGATTACAGAGAATTAGGCAGGAATTTAGAAAGGAGGTCCTCGAGAGTAGTAATATCTGGATTACTCCTGGTGCTACAACCTAGTGAGGGCAGGAGTAGGAGGATAGAGCAGATGAGTGCATGGCTGAGGAGCTGGTGTACGGGAGAAGGATTCATATTTTTGGATTATTGGAATCCCTTTTGGGGTAGAAGTGACCTGTACAAGAAGGATGGATTGCACCTAAATTGGAAGAAGGGGACTAATATACTGGCGGGGAGATTTGCTATAACTGCTCAGGAGGATTTAGACTAATAAGATGGACGGGGTTGGGGGGTGGAGTCAGTGAGATAGTGAGGAAAGAGATCAATCTGAGACTTGTACAGTTGAGAACAAAAGCGAGTCAAACAGTCAAGGTAGGCAGGGACAAAGCAGAGAACAAGGTAGGACTGATAATTAAACTCCATTTATTTCAATGCAAGAGGTCTAACAGGGAAGGCAGATGAACTCAACACATGGTTAGGAACATGGGACTGGGATATCATAGCAATTACAGAAACATGGCTCAGGGATGGGCAGGACTGGCAGTTTAATGTTCCAGGATACAAATGCTACAGGAAGGATAGAAAGGGAGGCAAGAGAGGAGGGGGAGTGATGTTTTTGATAAGGGATAGCATTACAGCTGTGCTGAGGGAGGATATTCCCGGAAATACATCCAGGGAAGTTATTTGGGTGGAATTGAGAAATAAGAAAAGGATGATCACCTTATTGGGATTGTATTATAGATGCCCTA
>NC_057712.1:10723815-10724974 GCF_004010195.1 Chiloscyllium plagiosum | reverse complement strand
ATTGAGGGTTTGGTTAAGAAAAAGAAGGAAGCATATGTCAGATATAGACAGGATAGATCGAGTGAGTCCTAAGAAGAGTATAAAGACATAGGAGTATACTTAAGAGAGGAATCAGGAGGGCAAAAGGGGATATGAGATAGCTTTGGCAAATAGAGTTAAGGAGAATCCAAAGGGGTTTTACAAAAACATTAAGGACAAAAGTTAACTAGGGAGGTGGGGGAGATACTAAACGAGTATTTTGCATCAGTATTTACTGTAGAAAAGGATATGGAAGATACAGAATGTAGGAAAATAAATGGTGACCTCTTGAAAAATGTCCATATTACAGTGGAGGAAGTGCTGGATGTCTTGAAACGCATAAAAGTGGATAAATCCCCAGGACCTCATCAGGTGTACCATAGAACTCTGTGGGAAGCTAGCAAAGTGATTGCTGGGCCTCTTACTGAGATATTTGTACCATCAATAGTCACGATGAGATGCTGGAAGACTGGAGGTTGGCTAACGTGGTGCCATTATTTACGAAAGGTGGTAAGGACAAGGTAGGGAACTATAGATCAGTGAGCCCTACATCGGTGATGGGCAAGTTGTTGGAAGGAATCCTCAGGGACAGTAAGTACATGTATTTGGAAAGGCAAGCACTGATGAGGGATAGTCAACATGGCTTTGTGCATGGGAAATCATGTCTCACAAACTTGATTGAGCATTTTGAAGAAGTAACAGAGGATTAATGAGGGCAGAATGGTAGATGTGATCTACATGGACTTCAGTAAGGCATTCGGCAAGGTTCCCCATGGGAGACTGATTAGCAAGTTTAGATCTCATGGAATACAGGGAGAACTAGCCATTTGGATACAGAACTGGCTCAAAGGTAGAAGACAGAGGGTGGTGGTGGAGGGTTGTTTTTCAGATTGGAGGCCTGTGACCAGTGGAGTGCCACAAGGATCGGTGCTGGGTCCAGTACTTTTCATCATTTATATAAATGATTTGGATGCGAGCATAAGAGGTCCTGGGGACTGTTGCTGAACAAAGAGACCTTGGAATGCAGGTTCATAGCTCCTTGAAAGTGGAGTCACAGGTAGATAGGATAGTGAAGAAGGCATTTGGTATGCTTTTCTTTATTGGTCAGAGTATTGAGTACAGGGGTTGGGAGGTCATGTTC
>NC_057712.1:10717538-10723431 GCF_004010195.1 Chiloscyllium plagiosum | reverse complement strand
ACTTGAAAGGGTTCAGAAAAGATTTACAAGGATGTTGCCAGGGTTGGAGGATTTGAGCTATAACGAGAGGTTGAACAGGCTGGGGCTGTTTTCCCTGGACCGTCGGAGGCTGAGGGGTTGAGTTTTATAAAATCATGAGGGGCATAGATAGGAAAAATAGACAAAGTTTTTTTCCCTGAGATGGGGGAATCCAGAACTAGAGGGCATAGGTTTGGGGTGAGAGGGGAAGGATATTAAAGAGACCGAAGGGGCAACGTTTTCACGCAAATGGAATAGTGCGTGTATGGAGTGAGCTCCCAGAGGATGTGGTGGAGGCTGGTACAATTGCAACATTTAAAAAGCAACTGGATGGGTTTATGAAAAGGAAGGGTTTTGAGGGATATGGGCCGGGTGCTGGCAGGTGGGACTAGATTGGGTTGGGATATCTAGTCGGCATGGACGAGCTGGACCGAAGGGTCTGTTTCCATGCTGTACATTTTTGTGACTCTATGACTGTATGACAAACAAGTGTCAAACTTTCTAGAGAATGAAAAACCTTTGGAACAATATGCAACACAAGGTGAAAGGTACAAAAAAATTCAAAACATTGTCAAAAAAATTACTTTGGTAGTGATTTGAAAGTACAGAACTTGAATATTAGATATTAGAGTCAGAGAGTCATGGAAATGTACAGCATGAAAACAGACCCTTCGGTCTGACTCATCCATGCTGACCAGATATCCTATATTAATCTAGTCCCATTTGCCAGCATTTGGCCCATATCCTTCTAAACTCTTCCTATGTTTCCTAAAATTGCCATCGCCCATTTGCCAGCACTCTCTTCTCATGCAGTATAATTTTAAAAATATATATTTTTACATGTTCAAGGGTTTTTCCCCTCTAATTTTTTTAAATATAAATGGTCCTGATGAGTGCATGATGAAAAAGAATATTTATTTCAGCAACATCCCTGCTACAGGAAGAATGTTGTGAAATTTGACAGGTTTCAGAAAAGATTAACAAGGATGTTGCCAGGGTTGGAGGGTTTGAGCTATAGGGAGAGGCCGAATAGACTGGGGCTATTTTCCCTGGAGCGTCGGAGGCTGAGGGGTGACCTTATAGAGGTTTATAAAATCATGACGGGCATAGATAGGATAATAGACAAGGTATTTTCCTTGGATTGGACAAGTCCAAACCTAGAGGCCATAGGTCTAAGGTGAGAGGGAAAAATTTAAAAGAGACCTAAGGGACAACTTTTTCATAAAGAGGGTGGTGCATGTATGGAATAAGCTGCCAGAGGAAGTGGTGGAGGCTGGTACAATTACAACATTTAAAAGGCTTCAGAATGGGTATATGAATAGGAAGGATTTAGAGGGATTTGGGCAAGTGCTGGTGAATGGGACTAGATTTATGGGCGGCAGGATGGCTAGCACTGCTGCCTCACAGCACCAGAAACCCGGGTTCAATTCCCTCCTCAGGCAACTGACTGTGTGGAGTTTGCACATTCTCCCCCTGTCTGCGTGGGTTTCCTCCAGGTGCTCCGGTTTCCTCCCACAGTCCAAAAACCTGCAGGTTAGGTGAAGTGGCCATGCTAAATTGCCCATAGTGTTAGGTCAAGGGGTAAAATGTAGGGTAATGGATCTGGGTGGGTTGCACTTTGGCGGGTCGGTGTGGACTTGTTGGGCCGAAGGGCCTGTTTCCACACTGTAAGTAATCTCATCTAATCTAATTAATTTAGGATATCTAGTTGGCATGGACGAGTTGAATTGAAAGTTATGTTTCCATGCTGTGCATCTCTGTGACTCTATTCTGGTCAACTGTTAACCATTGATATGTGTGCTGATCAATGTTCTGTACATATGTAACGTTTTCTGCCTTTATATTAATTTCAGAAACCTGGAGCCACATAGGTCTAGATCAGACCGAAAGATTACCTACAAATTACTTTTATCCTAGTAAAATGCAGATCAGATCAGCATCATTTTGAAGAGATATGGAAAATATTAAAAAATCTTACACTAATTTAGCGCCTTTCACAATCACATGGTGTCCAAAGCGTTTTACAGAAATGAAGTATCTTTGAAATATAGTCAATGTTTTAATGCAGGAAGGTGGTAGTCAACGTAAGCAGCAATATGGTAGTGATATTGTTGTGACTGATTAAGGACTCAAAATATTAATTGTTTCTTTCTCCATAGGTACAGCCAGACCTGTGAGTTTCTCCAGCACACTCTGTTTTTATTTCAGACTCCAGCATTAACAGCACTTTGTTTTTATTTTATAGACTTCCTACAGAAAGATGTCATTCAGTCCATCGAGTCTACACCAATCACCTGCAGAGCATCCCACCCAGACCCACATTTACTGGACCAGTGGTGCTGGGAGAGCACAGCAGTTCAGGCAGCATCCGAGGAGCAGCAAAATCCATGTTTCGGGCAAAAGCCCTTCATCAGGAATAAAGGCAGAGAGCCTGAAGGGTGGAGAGATAAGCTAGAGGAGGGTGGGGGTGGGGAGAAAGTAGCATAGAGTACAATAGGTGAGTGGGGGAGGGGATGAAGGTGATAGGTCAAGGAGGAGGGTGGAGTGGATAGGTGGAAAAGGAGACAGGCAGGTAGGATCTCCCAAAGGTCAGACTGCATTGCTTCAATAATGCGCAGGACTGCCAGTCTGTGCTCAGAATTTTGAACAAGATTTAAACTCAAAACCTTCGCTCTCAGAGTAAAAACCGAAAGAATGGTGGATGCTGTAAAGCAGTAACAGAAACAGAAATTGCTGGAAAAGCTCAGTAGGTCTGGCAGCTTCTGTGCATCTTCTCTCCACAGATGCTGCCAGACATGCTGAGTTTCTCCAGCTATTTCTGGTTTTGCTTCTCTCTCCAAGCCCTGGCTGATGTAACAATGTGCTCTTATTGAGTACAAAGGCAGAAGTTTCAACTCATTGTCCCAGTCAAAATGAATGGGACCAGTAATGAGATGGAAACCTATTAATAGCTGAAGTGGGCTTTGCCAGGGTTCCTTAACTGAGCCATGACACTACCATCCCACTTCGAGGCTCTCTGGTCAATTAAAGAATGCAGTGGGATGTAGGAGGTAGGTGATGAGGCTGTAGGAATCTCAGGAAACGTGACATTTGTGAAGAATATGTAAAGTTATTGACAATAGCCAGAGTCACAGCGACAATGCTGAAAGATGGCAGTTTAATAAAATCCACGACTTTGACATTTGGTCTTCTTGATGCTAAAGTTCAAACCAAACATTTAACAGGCATGAGAGAGTTTGCAGTTTTGCTGCTGAAGGCGTTGGTTGGTATATCACTTCAGGTGGGAACACACTAATGAGCAAGTAACTGGGATGTAGAATTTCATAGAATCCCTACAGTGTGGAAGCAGGCCATTTGGCCCTTCAAGTCCCCACTGACCCTCTGAAGAGCAAAGTTATAACCAGTCATCATTGAAGCATCATCTCAGAGGCTGTTATTCTTTAACATCAGTAGTTTTCAGTGCATTCTGAATCTTTTTGGCTTGAGTCATAGAATCTCTACAGGATGGAAGCAGATCATTTTGCTCATCGAGTGCAGACTAACTGTCCAAAGCACATTCCACCCAGACCCACTCTATCCCTGTAACCCTGCATTTCCTATGGCTAATCCACCTAGCCTATAAATCCCTGGACAGTATGGGCAATTTAGCATGGTCAATCCTATCTAACCTGCACATCTTTGGACTGGGGGAGGAAAACAGAGCACCTGGAGAAAATCCTCATAAATATGGAGAGAATGTGCAAACTGCACACAGACAGTCACCTGAGGGTGGAATTGTGAGGCAGCAGTACTAACCTCTGTGCCACTGTGCTGCCCTTATCTCTTGTAATTAATGTCTAGGTTTTGCTTGAATGACATGTTTCACTATTGTGATGTTAGCCTAAAACCTGTAAACATTTTTCTGTTGTGGTTTCACACGTATTAAAAGTACAGTTTCATAAATGGCTTCTCAAAGTGTATTCCATTTCACCTCTGCACTTTGTGTGGGAATGCTAGAATGCAACGCTTCAGTCAAGTCAAGAAACTGTTGGTTTTTGAAAGTAGGCAGTATAGTTGACATTGATGTGCGAACTCCATTTCTGCTTTGAATTAACAACTTCAAGGACTACTTGCTAACTGTGGTGCAGATGTGGTAGTTGTGTGTGATCAGAATGCTGTTCAGAGGATCACGTTTGGTGATGATTGAGTCTATTTGGTGAAGACATCTTCATCTTGACTATCTCCAGGTCATCATGTGGCACAGTTTATTCTGAAAGACAATATTAGTTACACAAAGCATTGCACTTTCGCACCATACACTTTTACAGAAATCATCGAATAAACTCATGTAGAAGTTCCTCTCGTTCTTTTCTCACCATTTGAGTACCCAAGATTCATACACACTCTCATTCTATTGTCCTTATCCACCCAGGTCTGACAGACACCCTTCACAGATGTTGGCTTTCCTTCGTCTCCACACAAGCCACTTCTTAAACTAACATTTCTCTGCTTGTAAGAGAAGAGAACACATGTTTCCAGGGAAATGGAGGGATGCAGCATTTGGGGATCCTGGAGATGAAGGTGGCTTTGCAAATGTGTTCATTGGATGCACTGGGGAAAAAAGGTGCTTCCATGAGGATGCAGATGTCAACAGGGACCTATCAAGAAAGACTGAGGCCCCTGAGATACAGCTAAGATACACAAGAGCTGAGCCTTGGGCTGTAGACCCTGCACTGGAAGTCTCGCCTCTTTCCAACTGGTTCTTATTAAGTGACATAATACTGAGGGCAGCTAGCTGGTGCTGGTGGGAATTTCATTTCCTGCTATTTCTAGTGCTGTTGATGTTGAGAGGTGAGAACCTCCTTTTATACATGCTTGCTTTCCCTTTCTGGTCATATTCTGTTGCCCCTTAGGGATCTATAAAGATCTGTAAAGATGTTGCCAGGGTTGGAGGATTTGAGCTATGGGGAGAGGCTGAACAGGCTAGGGCTGTTTTCCCTGGAGCGTCGGAGTCTGAGGGGTGACCTTATAGAGGTTTACAAAACTATGAGGGGCATGGATAGGGTAAATAGGCAAAGTCTTTTCCCTGGCATTGGGAGTCCAGAACTAGAGGGCATAGGTTTAGGGTGAGAGGGGAAAGATATAAAAGAGATCTGAGGGGCAACCTTTTCACACAGTGGGTGATACGTGTATGGAATGAGCTGCCAGAGGAAATGGTGGAGGCTGGTACAATTGCAACATTTAAGAGGCATTTGAATGGGTATATGAATAAGAAGGGTTTGGAGGGATATGGGCTGGGTGGGACTAGATTGGCAGGTGGGACTAGATTGAGTTGGGATATCTGGTTGGCATGGACGGATTGGACTGAAGGGTCTGTTTCCATGCTGTACATCTCTATGACTCTATTTCTGAGGAAGCCTCAAGTGGAATCACCTGTCAGAAACGTGGATCCATTCTTTTTGTCAAATAGAAGGGCTAAGGTAACAATTGATGTGAGATTTCCACTGCTCAGAATATCTAGCCCAAGGTATATGACAGCACAAAGTACAACTACATTTGGTCAAGTCTTAGAGAGCTGGAGCAGATGGATCAACTGCACCTGAAAGCTAGTGTAGAACTCCTTGGTTCTGGATCAGTGGTGCTGGAAGAGCACAGCAATTCAGGCAGCATCCGAGGAGAAGCAAAATCAACGTTTCGGGCAAAAGCCCTTCATCAGGAATAAAGGCAGAGAGCCTGAAGCGTGGAGAGATAAGCTAGAGGAGGGTGGGGGTGGGGATAGAGTAGCATAGAGTACAATAGGTCAGTGGGGAAGGAGATGAAGGTGATAGGTCAGGGAGGAGAGGGTGGAGTGGATAGGTGGAAAAGGAGCTGGGCAGGCCGGACAAGTCCGGACAGG
>NC_057712.1:10695683-10717023 GCF_004010195.1 Chiloscyllium plagiosum | reverse complement strand
GGATGTGGACGAGATGCGTTGGAGGGCATCTTTAACCACGTGGGAAGGGAAATTGCAGTCTCTAAAGAAAGAGGCCAGCTGGTGTGTTCTATGGTGGAACTGGTCCTCCTGGGAGCAGATACGGCGGAGGCGGAGGAATTGGGAATACGGGATGGCATTGGCTCCACCCACTGTGTATAATATCAAGAGAATGGGTGAAGCCAATGTGCACAGATATTAACACCTTCATGATCGTAACTTTACCCAAAGGGGTCGATGTTAGATTAAGATAAATGTTCGGCACAGCATCATGGGCTGAAGGGCTTGTACTGTGCTGTACTGTTCGATGTTCACAATGTCCAGTGTTATTCTGCACATTGACCAGCAAGTGGCACTGCAGGCAAGTTTGTTAAAGAATATCTGTGTGGTTTTGATCATTTTCAACTAATATATCTGATTTCAAATATAGGGGTTTAAAGAAACTAATGGTCAAAATGTTGCTCTTAAGATAAGAATCAAATAAAAGCCTCTCAAAGAATGTAAACGTTTCACATACCATTTAAATATAAAAGACAGGATTTGAGTAATTTAAACATGACTGGCTCGAAGGTAGACCACAGAGGGTGGTGGAGGGTTGCTTCAGACTGAAGGCCTGTGACCAGTGGTGTGCCACTAGGGTCAGTGCTGGGTCCACTGTTTTTCATCATTTATATAAATGATTTGGATGTGAACATACCGTAGGTGGTACGGTTAGTGAGACCAAATTGACACCAAATTTGGACAGCAAAGAAGATTACCTCAGAGTACAACAGACCCTTGATCAGATGGGCCAATGGGATAAGGAATGGCAGATAGAGTTTCATTTAGATAAATTTGAGTTGCTGCATTTTGGAAAAGCAAATCAGAGCAGGACTTGTATACTTAATGGTAAGGTCCTGAGGAGTATTATTAAACAAAGAGACTTTGGAGTGCAGGTTCATAGTTCCTTGACAGTGAAGTCGCAGGTAAACAGGATAGTAAAGAAGGTGTTTGGTGTGCTTGCCTACGTTGGTCAGTACACTGAGTATAGGGGTTGGGAGGTCATGTTGCAAATGTACAGAGCACTAGTGAGGCCACTGTTCGAATACTGCATGCAGTTCTGGTCTCCCTCCTGTAGGAAGGATGTTGTGAAATTTGAAATAGTTCAGAAAAGATTTACAAGGATGTGGTCAGGGTTGGAAGGTTTGAGTTATAGGGAGAGGCTGAATAGATTGGGGATGTTTTATCTGGAGCTTTGGAGACTAAGGGGTGACCTTAGAGAGATTTATAAAATCATGAGGGGCATGGAGAGGGTAAATAGACAAGCTCTTTTCCACAGGATGGGGTAGTCCTTAACTAGAGGGCATAGGCTTAAGGAGAGAGGGGAAAGATTTAAAAGGAACCTAAGAGGCAACATTTTTCATGCAAAGAGTGGTGCGTATATGGAATGGGCTGCCAGAGGAAGTGATGAAGGTTGGTACAATTACAACATTTAAGAGCCATCTGGATGGGTATATAAATGGGAGGGGTTTAGAGGGATATTAACCAAATGCTGGCAAATGGGATTAGGTTAATTTAGGATATCTAGTCAGCATGGACGGGTTGGACCGAAGGGTCTGTTTCTGTGCTGTACATCTCTATGACTCTGACTGTTGTTGGCACTTCAAACAATGAATTCCTGATGCTGAGCTTATTTTGTCAAAAATAATCCAATTTATTGTTAGGAAATGCAAATAAAAGCTGGAAATAACTGACACGTACCATGATCAGAAGTGCATTCTTGAGACAATGGATGTGCGTGCTGTGGACAGCTATATTCACTTCAAATTGTTGATTTTTGGTGTATTTTGTTTTGAAATAATTCAGATCAGCACTCAATAAACCTATTCTGATTGAGTGACTATTGGAGGCTGTCAAATACATCATGTTAAATCTAAACACAAAGTTTGCAATTATAATCTATCATGCGGAAAACTCAGATCAAGATAATTATTTCCATTAAGGATAATTGTCCCAGTAATCAATTAAGTATGTCGTAAAATAAAAACAGCAAGGCTGCAATGAGAAGCTAATATTAAACGCTGGAATGTGCTCTCATATTTTTGCAGAATTACAAGTCTTTAATGTGCTTCTTCCAACAGATATTCAAAAATGAGCCATTTATTATTCCGAAATGTCTCATCTCACAAAGAATGAAAGCTTGTGTCTGATCCTGGTGGAGTATCAAATATATCTAATCTTGTGGATTTGGAATCTGGGCTGGATGAAAGCAGTTTAGGAACACAAAGAAATGATTGTTTCCCGTCAAACATAAATCTGAGCAGTTACACAGTAGATGTTTACAAAAAAGAAGGAAGGAATTTGCCCATCATGTCTATGCTGTCAACAAAAATCTGTGTAACCTAATCCCATTTTCCAGCTCTAGACTCTAACCCTGGAAGTTACAGCAATGCAAGTGAATATCTGAATACTATTTAAATGTTACGAGAGTTCCTGACTCAATCACTCTTTCAGGTAGTGAGTTCTGAACTCACACCGCCCACAATTTTTCCTCAACTCCTCCCTTAGCCATCTACCTTTTATTTAACTCTATGCCCCCAGTTACTGGTTATCTACTAATGGAAAAAGTGCCTTCCTATGCACGCTCATGGTATCCCCCACAATCTTACACACCTCCATCAGTTCCCCTCTCAACCTTCATTGCTCTAAGGAAAACAATATATGTATAATTTAAAAACAGCAAGTACTGGAAAATGATCTGCTTTTACTTCAGATTTCTAACATCTTGGTAAATCTCCTCATGTACTAGTGCACCACAGCCTTCCTGTAACACAGTGACCAGACTGCATACTGTACTCCAGTGGTAGCCTAACCACCATTTTCTGGATTAGTGGTGCTGGAAGAGCACAGCAGTTCAGGCAGCATCCAAGGAGCAGCTGAACTGCTGTGCTCTTCCAGCACCACTAATCTAGAATCTGGTTTCCAGCATCTGCAGTCATTGTTTTAACCACCATTTTCTACAGTTCTAGCATAGACTCCTTGCTCTTGTATTCTATGGCTCAGCTAACAGTCAGGCTTCACCTGACAAAGCAGCAGCACTCTGAAAGCTTGTGATTTCAAATAAAAAAAAACAAAAGAACTGCGGATGCAGTAAATCAAAAACAAAAGCGGAAGTTTCTGGAAAAGCTCAGCAGGGCTGGCAGGATCTGTAAGAGAAATCAGACTCTACGTTTCGGGTCCGGTGACCAATCCTCAGAACTGATGAGGAAGGGTCACCTGATCTGACAGTTCATTATAGCAGCCTTCTTTGTTGGGCAACTGATGTGCTTTTAAATGTATATGTGTATTAACTCGGCAAGATGGCGGCGATTCTGTGGAACTGCTGTTGTCAGCTCTGGCCAACTTATGTGGTGGAATTATTAGTTTAAAACCTTACAGAACACATATTTGTTAATATTTGGGAGGGGGGAAGGATGCCAAAGGGAAAAGGAGCAAGTGAACAGCAGCAGGGAGGACACTCCCCTTCAGCACCTATCACACCAGAGACTGCAGCAGCAGCAGCCTCTCCTGAACCCCCCAGGGACCTGACAGACTCACAGCAATTGGCTGCAGCGACAGAGAGACTTACCTTGAAAGTTGCGGCTGTGATTGAGGAGATCCGTGGGGAGATTCGTGCCCAGGTCCAACCTATCGCATCCGTGCTGCAGAAGCAAGAGCAGGAGATCCAGGGCCTCGGGGAGAGGCTGGAGGAGGTGGGGAGTCGAACTAAGGCCTCGGAAGCTGCGATGAAGTCCTCATCCCGTCGGATCCAGGTGCTGGAGCGAGAGGTGCGGGCCTTGCGAGACCATATCGATGACTTCGAAAATCGAGGTCGGGGGATAAATCTCCAAATTGTCGGGCTCCCTGAAGGTGAGGAAGGTGAGCAGCCAGTCAGTTTCTTTGAAAACTAACTGCCGACGTTTTTGGGCCTTCACATGGAGTCCAGCAGGCTGAAGATTGAAAGGGCTTATCGGGTTACAGTGCACAGGTCAGGGCTGGTGCAGCACCCCCGCTCGGTCCTAGTGCACTTCCACTCATATAAGGACAAGCAAAAAGTCATAGGAGCTTCCAGATCACTGGGAAAAGATACGCAGGCTCTGCTGTACAAGGGGTCAAAAATCATGTTTTTCCAGGGTTTTTCAGCAGCTGTAATTCGAAAGAGGAAGTCCTTCAATTAAGTTAAAAAGAGGCTGAGGAACCTGGGCATCCAGTACTCCATGGGCTACCCCGCAGTGCTTCGTTTCAGCCATGAGGACTCCATTTATACATTTGACTCAGTGGATAAGGCTAAAAACTTTGTGGACACTTTAAAATAGACGGATTGGCCTGAAGAATACGTTCAATGTTTGTTCTCTTTTCTATCTTTCCCCATGTTTTCCCTTCCTTTTTTTATCCCTTTCTTTCTCCCTAATAATTTCCTTTTTGGAAAGTGGGGGAAAGACTTTGGAATAAGTTGTTCCTTTTTTTTAATAACTGGATTTTCTGATGGGAAATTTTGTGGATGTTTTTTGTTGTCTCTCCCCCATTTTTTTGTTTGTTCTGCTTCTCTTTTAGTCACAAGCAGGGGTGACATGAAGCCAGGGATGGGTGGAGTGCTCATCCTGACTTTGTCTTTTTTCTGTTGATTTAAGGATCATCTCCTTGTTTTTTTTCTGGCGTAAGGCTGGGGCACAGTCTAGGTTTGAAGGAGCTGTGAAGGAGGGGATGGGAAGGGTGAGTGCCCCCTATGGGCAGGGGGAAGAGTCTTCCATTCAAGGTTGTATAGTTGATTTTCTTTGTATTTTTTTGGTAGTAATAGTTGTTTATAGTTATGATAGAGTAGTTTTTGTATATATAGTTTCTCGATTCCATGAGTCTTTATTTACTTATACTCTGCGCTTTGTAAGCAGGGCTCTCCCTCTGAGGGGTTCAAGGGTGTCTGAAAGGGGGTATGGCTAAGTGTCTTATTAAATGGTGCACCTGGAACATTAAGGGAGGTCATTCGCCTGTTAAAAGGAAAAAAATGTTTTCTAGCCTTAAAAGGGAAAGGGTTGATATCGCTTTGTTGCAGGAAACCCATCTTGATGATGGGGAACACCTGAAATTACAACAGGGGGGGTAATGTCCGGGTATTCTTTTCATCTTTTACTACTAAAAGTAGGGGAGTGGCGGTACTTATCCAGAAAAATCTTCCTTTAACATTATTACAGAAAGTGAAAGATGAGCAGGGATGCTTTGTGATACTTAAAGCCCTGATCCATGGGGAGGAATATGGTGTTTTAAATGTCTACTGTCCTCCGGCACATCCCCTCAAATTTTTGATTAGTGCTTTCTCTAAGTTGAGTGCTTTTGGAACACGGCACATTGTTATGGGGGGGGGGATTTTAATTGTTTTTTTGGATCCGACAGTGGACAGGATGCTTTGTGGGCCCCCAACCATTTCTTCACAGGCCAAGCAGATGGTTGACTTATGCGAAGAGTTGGGGCTGGTGGATATTTGGAGATGTCTTCACCCTACCGGCAGGGACTTCACCTTTTTTTCAAACCCGCATAAATTTCACACGAGGATTGACCTCTTTCTGGCTCCCTCAGCCCTTCTGGATTCGATTATGAGTTGTAAAGTTGGGAATATAGCTATCTCTGATCACGCGGCAGTATATTTGGAGGTTAAGGCCAAGAGTGAAGGGCAATGTTTGCGGCATTTGGACCCTTTTCTCCTTAAGGATTCCAAATTTGTGAAATACCTTTTGAAGGAGTTTCAGGAATTCTTGACTATCAACTCAGGCACGGCTAGTAGTCCGTCTATGCTATGGGAGACTGCTAAGGTCTTTGCTAGGGGATTAGCTATTTCCTATTCGGCTAGCCGGAAACAACAAAAGGAGGAATAGCAGCGTCTATGTGAGACGCGGTTGAAAGCTGCAGAGGCAGCACATTTTGCACGGCCTTCAGTGACTAAGCTACAGCGGATCATGGCCATCCGAGCTGCCTTGAATTCAATACTGAAAGAAAGAACTTGCGTTTGCTAGACAGAGGCTGTTCAAATATGGGGATAGGCCAGGGATGTATTTAGCATTCTTGACTAGGAAAAGGTAGTTCATTGCTGCAATCAGAGACAGCGCCAGGGTCCTTACATACGATGCTAAAAAAATTAATGAGGCTTTTCAGAGCTTTTACTCTGAATTGTATCGGTCTGAAGGTTGTGAGGACAGGAGGGCTAAAATGGAGATCTTTTTTAAGAACCTGGACCTCCCAGGGGTAACCTTGGAACTGGCCTCTCTCCTTAATGCCCCCTTGACAGTTCAGGGAATACAGGAGGTAGCTAGGCAACTTCAGAGTGGGAAAGCACCTGGCCCTGATGGTCTTCCGGGTGAGTTTTATAAGGAGTTTATAGGGATTCTGTCAGGGCCGATGTTGGAGATGTATAATCACTCCTATAGGCATGAATGCCTATCACCATCTTTGAGAGAAACTAATATTTCCTTAATTCCTAAGAAGAGGAAGGTTCCTGAGGATTGTGCCTCATACAGGCCCATCTCTCTATTAAATTCAGATTTCAAGATTCTGTCCAAGATCCTGGCGCTGAGATTGGAAATGGTATTGCCCCATATTATTAAAGAGGACCAGTCAGGCTTTATAAGGGGCCGTAGGTCCTCTAATAATATTTGAAGGTTGCTGAATGTGGTCCAAGTTTGTCAGCAACGACCGATTCAGGGGTTGGTGATTTCCTTAGATGCAAAGAAAGCATTTGACTGGGTGGAATTGCCGTATCCTTTTTATTAGATTAGATTACTTACAGTGTGGAAACAGGCCCTTCGGCCCAACAAGTCCACACCGACCCGCCGAAGCGCAACCCACCCATACCCTTACCTAACACTACAGGCAATTTAGCATGGCCAATTCACCTGACCTGCACATCTTTGGACTGTGGGAGGAAACCGGAGCACCCGGAGGAAACCCACACAGACACGGGGAGGATGTGCAAACTCCACACAGTCAATCGCCTGAGGCAGGAACTGAACCCGGGTCTCTGGTGCTGTGAGGCAACAATGCTAACCACTGTGCCACCGTGCCACCCACATGTCTTAGAACAGTTCGGTTTGGGTTGAGACTTTGCTAGGTGGGTGGAGGTTTTATATCGCCACCCTCTGGCCGCGGTCATCACCAACGGGGTGAAGTCTGGGAATTTTAGGATTGGTCGGGGTAGTCGGCAAGGCGGCCCTCTCTCACCATTGTTGTTTACGTTGGTGATAGAGCCGCTGGCAGAGGCTATTCGTCAGAACATCCACATAACCGCTCCGGAAGTGGGATCGAGGGCACACAAGATTACACCGTACGCGGATGATATCCTTCTGTTTTTATCAAACCTGATGACCTCTGTACCCCATTTGATACAATGTATCAATTCATTTGGGGCTATATCAGGATATAAGATTAACTTTGCAAAATCAGAGGCTATGCCTTTGGGGAACCTTAAGGATGTGCCAGAAGTTGAAGGTGGACCTAAGTTTCTTTTTAAGTGGTCATGGGCAGGGTTCCGATACCTAGGCATCTTTATTACCCCAAGTTTGATCTGTTATTTCGGACTAACTTTGCTCACTTGCTCGACAATATTAGGCGAGATCTCTGGAGATGGGAGGCTCTTCCAATTTCATGGCTGGGCCGAATATCTCTCATTAAGATGAATGTTATTCCTCATTTGCTTTATTCCATGCGTATGCTGCCTATAATGTTTCCCAGCTCAACACTGCGGAAGCTTATGGGGTGGTTTGATTCCTTTGTCTGGCATCGTGGGCGGCCCCTCATCAAACTTACTAAATTACAGTTGTCTCAAGGAGGGGGAGGAGTTGATTTCCCAGACATGACAAGGTATCAATTGAGTTCCCTGCTGCCCTTTGTCTGCGATTGGGTAGGTAACGATCCAAACTCAATATGGCCTCCCAAGCAAAGTGCCCTCTTATTAACCTATTGTTCATGGATAAGATGAGGAAAGTTATGGACCACTGCCAGAACCCCATTGTCATTAGTACAGTCAGGGCTCGGAGGGCGATGCGTCAAAGTGAGGGCTGTTTATCCCAGACTTCGCCACTTACACCTATAGTTGGTATGCCAGGGTTCCGACACTCAGGGTTCAAACTTTGGGCAGCGAGAGGAGTTTCTAGTTTTGGAGACTTGTTTGAGGGGGAGGTTATGTCTTTTGAGCAACTGAGTTGCAAATATGGGTTAACCAGCAGAGATTTTTTCTGTGTTTTTCAGGTTAGGGATTTCATCCAGAAGAACACTACGCTTCTCACTAAGCCCTATAAGCCCGATACAGAGAGGTTATTGTTACATTCCACAAGCACCCTTTCGTTTAGTGCCCTCTATCGCCTGCTGGGTGACAGGGCCTGGACATTAACTGGTTATGTGAGGTCTGGGAACAAGAGCGAGGAGTGGAGATCTCTTCTGAAACATGGGAGAGCATATGGGAGAATACTCGAAAGATCTCAATCTGTAAAAGGACATGCACTACGCAGTTAAAGGTTCTACACAGGACTCATCTGGCGAAGTTTAAAAAAAGGTGCATCTTCAGTGTGTCCCAAATGTAAAATAAGTGGAGGTACTCTTACCCATTGCTTCTGGACATGCCACAGGGTCCGTGTTTATTGGAGTGCTGTGGCGGGAGAGATAGGGAGGGTATTGAGGACTGAAGTCAAAGTAGACCCAATATCTCTCCTCTTAGGTCTACCAAATTTACCATCTTTAGACGGGCATGGGAAGAAACTATTTAATATGCTTGCATACTGTGCACAGAAGAATATTCTGATGAATTGGGTGTCTGAGAACCCGCTGGGCTTGCTGGGATGGCAGAAATTAATTATGGAGCACATTCCCTTGGACTTTTTTTTTTACAAACATGGTGCACCACACAACAGAAAATTTTTATAAGACATGGAAGCCCTACTTGGGGTTATTTGGAAACAGATTTGTCAGTTGTCTTAACTAGGGCGTTTAACCAGAATGGTTAGATTTGTCAAGCCCTGGAGGGGGTCTCCTGAGTTAATACGGGTATATATACAATGTATATATACCCATTTCTGTTTGGGAGTTTTGCGCCCAGCATAGCTGTTCTGTATTCCGTGTTTTTTGCTTTTTTTTGGTGTTGCTTTGCAGTTTGTTTTGTATAAGAGGGTAGGTTAATAGTTAGGAGACAGCAGTTGTATTGTTTTTGGGTTTGTTTTCTTTTTATTATATTGATATTTGTTATAAAATTATTGAAAAATATAATCAATATTTGTAAAGTTAAAAAAATTTGCTAATAATAAATATATTTACAAAAAAATGTGTAAGTTTTTTTAGAAAGATATGTATTAAGGGTGCATATTTTAATCTCTTCATGACAAGGGGTAATGAAGGGATATCAGCTAGTGCTCCTACTGGTGCTGGTGCCTGTTATGTGACCTCTGCTCTTTCCCTTCAGCAGTTTTGGATACTGGCATTGCAGACACTTCCCAAGCCATGCTGACGTTTGGCAGCAGGGAGTGCAGCTAAAGGTGAATGAAGTGCTTAACCATTAAAGTGTCTTTCAAGAAATTAGCAATCAGCTGTCAAACAGTTTAAGCACTCAGAAGCAGCTTCTCAATGGCCATGGCTAGATCCCTTCAGTGTAACAGATGTGAGCATTCCCAGTTTCACTGACAAAGCTTTTGAAAAGGCTCAGAAAACATTCACAAGGATGCTGCCAGGGTTGGAAGATTTGAGCTGTCGAGACAGGCTGAATAGGTTGGGGCTGTTTTCCATGGAATATTGGAGATTAAGGGGTGACCTTATAGAGGATTATAAGATTATGAGGGGCATGGAGAGGATAAATAGACAAGGTATTTTTCCTGGGGTGGGGGAGTCCAAAACTGGAGGACAGAGGATTAGGGTGAGGGGGGAAAATTTAAAAGGGACCGAAGGGGCAAAGTTTTCATAGAGGGTGGTGAGTGTGTGGAATGAGCTACCACAGGAAGTGGTGGAGGCTGTTACAATACAACATTTAAAAGGCATCTAGATGGGTATATGAATAGGAAGGGTTTACAGGGATACGGACCAAATACTGGAAAATGGTACTAGATTGGGTTGGGATATCTGGTCGACATGGACAGGTTGGACTGAAGGGTCTGTTTCCGTGCTATACATCTCTATGATTCTATAAGCTGTTCCCATTGTACACATTCCTCAGTCCCCTGGTGAGATTCAGACATAGTTTACAGCTTTCAAACTCTCAAACAGGCAATTCATAATGAAAAGATCACTTAATTGTTTTTTTTTTAAATCTCAATTTTGTTAGGATGAAAATTTCAAGAGATTTCAACAGAAATTGTAGCTCACCTTGGACAAAGCTAAATGGAGGCTGGATTGCAAGAGTCGTGACAATATCACTTTCCTGAAACTTCATATGTACCAAAACCCACATCTACCTGGCCAGGCATATTCTGGCCAATGTGTCTTACTACAGAGGGAAACGGCACTGCATTTGGAATTATCAACGGGCTGCCGAGTTAACATAGATCTGTAAACAACGCCCTCAAAACACTGCAAAGATCACAAGGGGGAGAAAAAAAATCAAATTGTTGTTCAGCTACAAAAAATAAATGGATTTCTTATCAAGATGCTTTATAACAGTCAAAGGTCACCCAAAATGGTTACAATTGCTTTCCAAACTGATATCTCAGTTGGTATTAGATCAGAAGAGCACTGGAGAGATGAAAATGAGGTAAAGCAACTATGCTTTTTTTCTGTACATGTTTGCATACATATACAAAGCTGCACAGTTTTGAAATACAAATATAAAAGATTGCAACATTTCAAAACTTTATAACTGGTTACTATTTAATGACAAGAACATTTACACTTAATGTTTGGAGGTGCTGGTTTGAGGGAGGATAACAAGACAGAGAAGGTCAGAATACTG
Source organism: Chiloscyllium plagiosum (assembly GCF_004010195.1). Lineage (NCBI taxonomy): Eukaryota > Metazoa > Chordata > Chondrichthyes > Orectolobiformes > Hemiscylliidae > Chiloscyllium > Chiloscyllium plagiosum. Next base: position 10,706,075 of record NC_057712.1, on the reverse strand, counting down.
AACAATAGGTGGACTTCTTCATCTCACGTCCCAAACCAGGCCACAACCCAGTGTTCTAGCTACCTAATTCACTGGTATCAACAGGCTTACACTAGAACATTAGCTTCACACTTCGCCACGGAAATACATCAATAATGACCAACATAAAACCATTTTACAGTTTATTGTACACAAACAATCATTTTGAATACAAGAGTGCACATTTGACAAATAATATCTGGATCACCATGGTAACTGGTGTGTAGTCCCAGTAAAAGTATTTGCAAATATAAACATCACCATTTGTATGCAAACTTAATTATGTTAGGTTTCAAATTAAGAAAATATTACATAAAGTCAAAATAAACAGAAGTAATGTTTAAAACAACCACCGATTATTCAAAGTAAATGGTATTCTTAAACTACAAAATAACCTGGTGAGATTTATCCAAATTGCTAAGTTTAAGACATCTTCAAAAGTCCTTTCAATAGTATTTACAAAGCAAAAGTTAAAAAAACAAAACCCAATGGTTCATTTTGTTTCAGTGTTGATTCCATACTTCTCCTTGAGAATTTTAAGTTGCTCTTCCTTTTTCTTTGTATCCATTTTTTGGAAAGCCTGTAAAGAGGGAGAACAAATGTTTTTTTTTAAAGCAATGGAAGTCACAAAAATAGCCAAATCCAGCTATCGATTTACAAATTGTGAACTATATCAATGGAAAATGAGATTCCATTCGTGTTAAGGATTCAATGATCATTAACCAGAAAGGAACACCACAAAGAATTTAAGGATCAAGGCTAAGTGTAACAAGCTCAAAACCTTACTTTTAAACAAACAGCCACTGTAGCACACTAATCAATTGTTAATCCAAGAATTAGCAAAACAAAATACAACATTTACCAGAATATTTAGAATTACTCCCAAAAGTGATGGTGTCATTAGGTTTACAGTGGTGAAGACTACAAAACTAATCAGCACTCACAGTCATTATTCCATTGAAACATTCAGCAAATGTCGGCACATATGCAGAAAAGCAGAAACCCAGAAGTTGCTGTCAGTGATGCGACACTTCCTCAGGTTATGCAGTGATTGATTGTGGTCCGGGGGTGTGGCCCAGAAATCAAGTGGATTGACAATAATCTATGGCACCTATCTGTGTTCCTCTGTCTGAATCTCTTATACAAAGTATAATCACTTCAAGACACAACAACCCTGATGTGCTTCTCATTTCATTCTTAGAAATTCCAACTTGTCCAAAGTTCAGCAACACATATCCAATTTCTCCCAAGTCCCGAACATGTTTCCTATCCTCCATACTAAACACTCAGGATAAATGTGGTGTACTGCTAATGTCATTGGACCGGTAGTCAAGAAACCAGGCTAATGCACAGCAGAAATGTTCATATCCTAACATGGCAGCTGACGGAATCAAATTCCAATTAACCAAAACTCTAGTTAGTCCTAGTGATATGATCTTAAAACTCCATTTAAAGATCGAAAGCTGTGTTCTTTACCCACATATACACAGTAATGAGGTTGACTCAACTGCTTTCTGAAATAGCCAAGTAAACGGGTTTCAGGGCAGTTAGGGACAGACAACACATGCCACCCTTGCCAGTGACATCCACATTTCCAAAAGGATTAAAAAAGTTTAAGCCTTAAAATATTTACTCCATAGCAGCTCAACATTACTCCAACCCTATACATTCCCATGCAAGCGGTTTATTCTGAATTCCATCAATCTGTATACCTTTTCCCCCTACCCACTTTTACCATCCACTGTGCAGAGCATTAAGCCGAATCAGACTCTTTGGAACATTTTCGAAGTCTACTTCACCAGCTTATACAGGTAGATCTCCTATAATGGGGTAGTTGTGTTCCAGTAAAACTTTGCTTAATAGAAATAATGGGGCCTATGGGAAAGGTGGGGTTAGGGGCAGAACAGCAAAATAAAAATCACTCACGATTGCTCAAAAACAACCCAAAAGCCTAACACAATATAGCACAGCCTGAAATGAAGGCTGAAACCATATTTAAATACATTTAATACATTACTTTAAAAAAAATTGTTAATGCAGGGACAGAGCTTCTTCACCACTACCTTCAGGTACAGTTGTGGTTGCCTCAGAGGGAGAGCAATGAACATTTATTAGGTTAACTTTTGAGATGAAGCAGCTCAATGTATTGTACCGTATCTCTCATATCTGACTTTAGCCGACATTGGCAAAACTACAAAATGAAGCATGTGAATCGATTGCTGCTCGAATCGTATTACTGTGAACAGAGGTAAGTGTTCGCAAAAATACCGTTCCCTAATTCTTCAGTGATGTTATAGCCAAACCACGCTGCTGGAACATCACTTTATACAAGAACTATATGTAAAAGCTTGTCATCCATTCCTTAAATACCTACGCTGACTTTGTATGGTTACGTTTTACTCTTTTTGTGAAATACCTTGGATTTTTAACTATCGAAAGACACGTATATTTTTACTGGGTCATTTCCAGCATCGTTTAACAAATCAGGCTTGATCATAAAACTTCAACACGAACAGCCTAGTAACAAAGCTTACCCTGTTTGCATTGTAGTACAAAACCACAAGGTATCTGTTGCACACATTGAACCCAGATAAGTGGTCACAAGCATTCTTGGCATCAAAAATATCTTCGTACACTACATATGCAGTTCCTCTTGTCTCAGGTGTATTTCCTCTGTTAGACAAAGTTTACAGAATTAAGATTATACAAACTTGGGGTCATTAAAACTACAGATTTTGCTTGGTTTCATTTATTCCAGTAATTTGAAAGAACTGACATTTCTATATGACAGAAAACACACTTTTTTCCTACAAAGGAGGGCAATCTGTAACATTCTCTCCCAGAAAAACATTGTGACTTCATGAAATTGAAAATTTCAACTTCAAGACACTTGTTAGTTGAGTGTTTTCAGGGTTAGTGAACCAAGACAGGTGGATTACATTAAGATACAAATTAGTCAGATAGTAAACATACTAAAAGGGTCATTAGTCTACTCCAATTATTATACCTCTATGTACAGCATGTTAATTCCTCATTTACAGCCATTAAACAATGTGCATTCATTATTTGTGAATTTCTCTTGAAGTACTTATTTTCCAGAAGTAAAAAAACAATCTACCATTTATTGAACAAGCTTATGAGCAAGCAAAATGTCAGGAACACAAGTCAGCTTTTCAATGCTAGTTTGTAATGTGAACCAGACTAACGAGTGGCATGGTGGCTCAGTGGTTAGCCATGCTCTCTCTCAGCGCCAAGGATCCAGGTTCGGCTGCACCCTCAGGTGACTGTGTGTAGTTTGCATATTCCTGCCATGCCTGCAAAAGGTTTCTTCCTGGGCGCTCTGGTTTTCTCCTACAGTCCAAAGATGTGCAGGTTAGATGGACTAGCCATGGGAAATAGGGTAGGGGAGTGGGTCCAAATGGGATGTTCTTCAGAGGATCACAGTGTGGACATGCGTGAATGGCCTGCTTCCATGCTGTTGGGATTCTATGAATGGAATGAAAGCTTATTTATCAGATATCAGCTTCCTGGCTAAAATTTGCTCTGGAATTGTTAAGCCAGTTCCAATGGGTGTCTGTTAAACTAAATATACTGACATATCTATTCCACTTAGGTTTTTTTAAATCAGCAAGACATTTTTGTCCTCGTTAAGAAAAGGACATTCTTCAGAAGTTGACTTATGGGATAGGCAACTTTTATTTGCATGTAGATGTGTTGTTCAGTACTTGGAGGATATGGACCCCAAGCATCAGAAGAGGGGAGGAAACAAAAACCATTCCACTCCCAAACAGGGAGGAACAGGTTATTCTGACAAATCTCATTTTTGATTTCCCTTCCAAAAAGCAAAAAAAAAAAATCACACATAACCATGCTGGTGAAAAGCAATGGCTCAGTCAAAAGTTGTGAACAATTTCGCAAGTCTCTTTAAAGAACGAAGATAACAAAAGAGTACAGATTTGTCAGCATGAAACCGGAAACAAGAAGCTACGAAGACAGTGGATGTTTCCACTGGAGCAGAGACACTGAAAACATTAGTACAGGTGTTTTAACATTGAAGAAATTCGGCAGGATAAATAAGGAAAGACTTCCCCCTGGGCGAGGAAATCAGTGTTAAGACTGGAGGTAAACATTTGACAGAGGTGTTACTCATTAATAACAAGTAAAGAACGCACTGCATTTCATATTGCATAACTATTTGAATAAAATGATGGCCAGAGCAATGAGAAGACAGAAACAATGGAATTTTTTTTTCTAACAACAAGGCAGGTCAAATGGCTGCTACTTGTCCTTGCAGCGTTGTACTCCAGACTAAGCAAGGATACCAAGTTCAGCTTTGACAGGGATACATTATGAACACATCATAATAAGAGGATTTAGATTTCACTATCCTTTTCAAAAATTTCCAAGTCTTTTTAATAAAAAAAAGTCAATTTGCTCTTAAAAATTTAAACTCAATTTTAAAATTTCAACTTTTAATTTCTAATTATTCATTCAAGCCTAAAATGGAATACAAATAGCTAAATTTATTCTCAGACACCCAGGTCCAAGACAAATCTCAAATTTTTGGTCTAAGTTAAAACAGCGCTTGTCAATCTAAGGCAATTACGTACTTAACCCAGCAGCAAGGTACAATGAATCATGGGCCTCAGCTCAGCACAAATTAAAAATTTAACTGTACTTGGCTCACATCAGGAAGACTTTGCTAATCTCTGAAGATGTCTTGAGAAATGCACTCTATTATTCAATTAATGAGGCAATCCACATATCATTAACAAAGATGCATTTCTTCATAACTTAATCATGTTAAAACTGGCATTAACTAGCAGAATAAAGAAATTGTTGCCCTATTCACATATAGCCAAAGTTCCATCATTGTTAGTAGCAGCAGGGAATCACTCTGCTTTCTGGCCAGTATTTACCCCTGAAAGAACATGACAAACAGGTTAGACATCATATTTGTTGAAATTGGCTATCATGTGATTCCTGAAGGGCTTATGCCCGAAACGTCGATTCTCCTGTTCCCTGGATGCTGCCTGACCTGCTGCGCTTTTCCAGCAACACATTTTCAGCTCTGATCTCCAGCATCTGCAGACCTCACTTTCTCCTCTATCAGGTGTCTTACATTATTATTGTAACCATGCTTCAACAGTACAACATGACTGTAAAGCTCTTTGAAACATCTCAAAGGCTTTCATTTCATAAATGAAATGATACGTTTTGCTTTGCAATGAGCAGCTTGGTTTCTTCATTCACAAAAATTTGATTTTAAAGAATGAATTTGGTTTTCATCTTTAGTGGCTTTTATCATTGAGTTTTAGCAATACTGCATTTCTTGCAATATTACATTTTACCAAGGTTGTTTGGCTTTAAAATAGTTGCACATCCAGTACCAAATTAACACAAAGACTTCAGAAACAAAACACAGAAGTTGAAGTCAGCTATTCAGCCCATTGCTTCTACTCTACCATTTAATGAGATTATGGCCGGCCTGATAATCCTCAATTCAACCTTCCTGCCTTTCCCCATAACCACTGATACCCTTAACTGATTAAAAATCTCACTTAACTCGTCAAAAAAAATAAGAAAACAATTTGCACATCATGTTTTGACCAATATCTCTACTTCACAAGCAGCATTTTAATTCTTGCCAACCTCCACTGGCTGTCAAATGACAAACCTTTAAATCCTTTGATTATTACCTTCAACTTACATAAGTAATAGTCTATAGTTTTCTTGCAAACTTCTTCCACTTCCAGATTCCTAACTGCCTTCTATTTCCTCCACATTTTTATTTTCATAAATTAGGTTTATGCCCTATGAGGTCTTCCCCAAAATTATTCTATTTTACTACCTCACCATGCCTGTTCTCAAAACCTCTTCGATGATGTCTTTGACTTCATCCCTCTTCCAATTTCAGCTTGGTGTGCACTTCTGCCTTTAAAATGTTCTCCAACATTAAGACGACAAACAAAAGCTACCCTAGTTTACAGATATTCTTGAATTGTTTTCAAACTAACATACAAATATTCACAATATTTTTTCAGACTTTAAAAATAACAACGTGCTATTTAAGCACAGTTACCATTTGTACTTGTGTCAAAGAAAATACTGTATGGCAAAAACATGACAAAAGCATCCAGTAACCTGAAAGTAGCAAGTTACTGAGCCTTTAAAATGTTAATGTAAAAATCAAATGGGTGTATAAAGTTAAAAATCACAACAACCGAAAGCTAGTGTGCTTCCAATTAAACCTGTTGGACTGTAACCTGGCGTTGTGTGATTTTTAACTTTGTACACCCCAGTCCAACACTGGCATCTCCAAATCAAATGGGTGTGAACTTCATAATCTGCATGACATCTCAACCTCTACAACCTAAAAGGACAGATGCACAGGAACATTTAACTGCACAGCACAAGTCCACACCACCCTAACTTGGAACTGTATTACCATCCTTGTAAAGTATTTGTCAAACTCCTAGAAATCTCTTCCTAATGAAACTAACATGGAGGTGCCAGTGTTGGACTGGGTCGGGCAAGGTCAGATGTCACGTGACACCAGGTTAAAGTTTTATTTGAAAACACAAGCTTTTAGAGTGCTGCCCCGTCAGGTGACTTCACTTCGGTTTCTGACCTAACTAAACTATCATTCCACCTGCACCAGATGAACTGCAGTTATTCAAGTCGTCACCTTACCACCTCTTTCTCAAGGGACATTAGGGATAAGCAGCAAATGCAGGCCTTGCTAGGAAGACATTGTACAGAAGATGTAAACAAAACAAGCTGATACACAAATAGTTTAGATCAGAGTGATGCTGGAAAAGCACAGCAGGTCAGGCAGCATCCGAGGAGCAGGAAAATCGACATTTCGGGCAAAAGCCCTTCATCAGGAATAAATGGCATTTTTGCAGGAGGTAGGGTGGGAGGAGGCGTAATCCAGGTAGCTGTGGGAGTCTGTGGGTTTGTGAAAAAAATGTCAGTGTCAAGTCAGTCGTCATTAATGGAGATGGAGAGGTCCAGGAAGGGGAGGGAAGGTCAGAGATGGTCCAGGTGAATTTAAGGTCGGGGTGGAATGTGTTGGTGAAGTTGATGAACTGTTCAACCTCCTCGTGGGAGCACAAGGTGGCGCCGATGCAGTCATCAATGTAGCAGGGAAAGAGGTGGGGAATGGTGCCGGTGTAACTATGGAAGCTGGACTGTTCTACGTAGCCAACAAAGAGACAGGCATAGCTGGGGCCCATACGGGTGCGCATGGTTACCCCTTTGGTCTGGAGGAAGTGGGAGGATTCGAAGGAGAAATTGTTAAGGATGAGGACCAGTTCAGCCAAACGAATGAGTATGTCAGTGGAAGGGTATTGTTGGAGACCTCGGGAGAGGAAGAAACGGAGGGCTTGGAGGCCCTGGTCATGGCGGATGGAGGTGAAGAGGGATTGGATGGCCATGAGGAAGATGAGGCGATGGGAGCCAGGGAAACAGAAATCTTGGAGGAGGAGGGTATGGGTACTATCTCGAACGTATGTGGGGAGTTCCTGGATGAGGGGGAATAGGACAGTATCGAGGTAGGTGGAGATGAGTTCGCTGGGGCAGGAGCAGGCTGAGACAATGGGTCGGCCAGGGTGGTCAGGCTTGTGGATCTTGGGAAGGAGGTAGAATCAGGTGGTGCGGGGTTCCCAGACTATAAGGTCGGAAGCTGTGGGTGGGAGATCTCCTGAGGTGATGAGATTCTGTATGGTCTGGGAGATGATGGTTTGGTGATGGGGAGTGAGATCATGGTCGAAGGGGCAGTAGGAGGGTGGTGTATTCGAGCGGATACATAAATATTCTAACACTTTGGTAGAGGATTGTCCACCTTAAATCCACACTCCAGATTTGTACATCAAGACCTGCAATATTAACTTTGAAAACAGAGCTCTGCAATTATATAGCTTTCATGATATTACAAAGCACTTCACAGTTAATGGGGCACCTTTAAAGTGTACTCATTGTACACTGTAGGAAAAGCAGCATTTAATTTGTGCACATTAAAGTTGTGCAAACAGTAATGATGGTCAAACAATTTAGAAGCATTCATAGAGATTAATATTGGCCAGATCACTAGGAGAATTCCTGCACACTCCTTTGACATCTCCCGAGATCTTTTGCTACCTCCTAGTTTCTGCTTAATATATGAATTAAAAAGGCTTTACCTCTAACACTGCTTTTCTTCCTTGGTGGCACTGAAGTTTTACTCTAGATTTTATGTGCAAGTCTCGAGACGAATATTTTAACCCATGAATTTCTAATTCAGAAACAAAAGGTGCTATTAACTAAGCCACAGCTGACATTGCTGGCTTTAATTTCAACTTTGGGTATAAGGACACTTGGAGATTTCCTTAATTGAACCTCAGGCATTTTGCACTATTTTTTCTGCGGCACAGTACCCAAGCCTGCTACTGGGAAACATTGCCAACTAGAAGAATCACCAGAGCAAACAATGCAATTCACAATTACGAATGGTTATGTTCAATCCTATCATCCCTCGCCCACCAAATCACATATTTGCCACTCATTATACAAATCATTTGGAGATATAATATTGTAAGGTTTAAGCAAAAGTAGACCATTTGGCCCACTGACCCTGTACTACTAATCTATGAGATGGTGATTTATAATCCTCAGCACCACTTTCCTATCTTTCCTGCAGCACGGTGGCTCAGTGGTTAGCACTACCACCTCACAGAACCAGAGATCCAGCTTCAATTCCAGCCTCAGGTGACTGCGTGTGGAGTTTGCACATTCTCCCTGTGTCTGCGTGGGTTTCCTACGAGTGCTCTGGTTTTCTCCCACAATCCAAAGAGGTGCAGATTAGGTGAACTGGCCATGCTAAATTGCCCATGGTGTCCAGGGGTGATTAGGTTAGGTGCATTAGTCAGGGGTAAATGTAGACTAGTAGGGGAATGGGTTTCGGTAGGATACACTTTGGACGGTTGGTGTGGACTTGATGGGCCAAAGGGCCTGTGTCTACATTGTCGGGATTCTTTTCCTCAAATGGTTCCCTTTATTAAGAGTCTGTCACAGCCTAGACAAATACTAATCTGAAATAGTATAGTACTTACACTCTGATTTGTCGGATTGGTCCATATTTCCCAAATATATCGTACATTTCTTCTGCTGTTATTTTGTATGGCAAATTTCTTATATACAAGATACGATTTACTTCTGGAGGCAAACGAATCTGAAATAAGAAAACAAGTGATTATTAATGCACTGATGTAGGAGGTACAACATAAAGGGGGACACAGATTCTCAAGGGAAGAAATCCAAGGGCAAACATGAAGACATTACTGAAGCTGGAAGGGTAAACTGAAAAGTGGTTAACAAGGCTTTAAGCACAAAGGGATAAAATGCAAAAGAAAACATTGAAAAATATTGCTCAACCACAAATGGAAAGAGAAATACCAGAACAGCTCCAAGGATAAGAAAAAATACAGGGGTAAAAAGAACTGAAGATGCTGGAAATCAAACAGAACCAAAAAATTGTTGGAGAAACTAAGCAGGTCTGGCAGCATCTGTGTAAAGAAAGCAGAGTTAGTGCTTCAGGTCCTAGTGATGCTTCTTCTGAACTAGTGGTAAGTAGTTGGAAGTATTTCAACTAAATTTGGTGGTGGTGGTGGTGGGGGGGGGTGTAGTCATACACAACAGGTGGAACAAGGTACAAAGTGGGGGAGAAAGATAGTTAGGAAAAGGAAGGTACAATAGTAAACTAAAGAAAAACTGATGATAGGGACCATTGTGGGTGAAAGCAGCCACAGGTCAGTGTGTGTGTGTGTGTGTGTTGGGGGGAGCGGGGGGGTGAGTAAAAGACTAAGGGGCAGGCACTGAGGCCCTAAAGTTGCTGATCCCAACACTGAATCCAGGAGGGGCTTCTCTGCAGCACCGACCCCGAGCTGCACACCTGGACCCGAGGCAATTAACCCTTTCCTCTCCCCGGGCGGGGGGCTATCGGGTCTCCAGGGGGGGGGCTGTAGCGGTGGGGAGGAGCTCCGCACGGAGGCCGCACTCACGTTCGCCCTTTTCGCCGCTTGCATCGCCATTGCGCCGCGTCTGTACCAACAACAGGCCCAACACGAAACCGGAAGGAGCGCGCCGGAAATGGGGCAGATGGGACGCTCCAGCGCGGTGACGTCAAAGAGTCACTTCGGCGTAACGTCACTGGCCACCCACGCATCGGGGAGTGCGCATGCCCCGGGGTGGGGAGGTCACAGGGAGGTCAGCGAGGTTCCGGGTCGCCAGGATCACGTGTCTCCAGGGGCTCCACGGGATGACCTGCCGTGCTCCATGTTCGTGCAACAGTGTGTGGCCCCCTTGGCAATGAGTAATCCCGATCATTGTGTACCC
>NC_057712.1:10676632-10695183 GCF_004010195.1 Chiloscyllium plagiosum | reverse complement strand
GTCACTCACCATCCCTGGACACAGTGAACTCCTGTGTCACTCACCATCCCTGGGCATTGTGTACCTCTGGGTCACTCACCGTCCCTGGGCACTGTGTACTCCTGGGTCACTCACCGTCCCTGGGCACAGTGTACACCTGGGTCACTCACCATCCGTGGGCACTGTGTACTCCTGGGTCACTCACCATCCTCGGGCACGGTGTACCCCTGGGTCACTCACCATCCCTGGGCACTGTGTACCCCTGGGTCACTCACTATCCCTGGGCACAGTGTACCTCTGGGTCACTCACCATCCTTGGGCACTGTGTAATCTGGGTCACTCACCATCCCTGGGCACAGTGTACTCCTGGGTCACTCACCATCCCTGGGCACAGTGTACTCCTGGGTCCCTCACCATCCCTGGGCACTGTGTACCCCTGGGTTACTCACCATCTCTGGGCACTGTGTACTCCTGGGTCACTCACCATCTCTGGGTACTGTGTACCCCTAGCTTACAGGTGCGAAAACCTCTTGTCATCGCTGCATTTGAAGTAAAAAGAGTAAGTCTTCTTTGCTAGAAAATAGAAAGCAGACAAGCAGGAGGCTGGAAGATATGGCAAGCCAGGCAGCATCACGAGGTGGAGATGTTGACCGAAACATCGTCCTCTACCTCCTAATTCTGCCTGGCTTGCTGTGTTCTTCCAGCCTTTTGTGTGTCTACTTTGGATTCCAATATCTGCAATTTGTTTGTCTCTAAGAAAATAGAATGCAAGGAAGGAAATGAAACGGGACAAAGGTTGTTCAGCTGATTTGCAAAGACAAGTATCTCAAAATCACCAGCTTGCCTTTCAACGTCAAGCTGCTCATATCACCAAAAGTATCACAGAACTCGGAGAAGGCCATTCGGCCCTGCTCCATTCAGTGTGGTCATGGCTGATTAGCCCACTCAGTAGACTGTTCCCTCCCCACAGCTACGGATCCCTTTACCCCCAAGAGTGGGTGGCATCTTGGCACAGTGGCTAGTACACATCTGTGGAGTAGGTGGGTCTTGAACCTGTCTATTAATCCAGAGATGGGTACACTATCACGGCCCCACCGAAGCCCTGCCAGGCTATAATGGAAATAATTGATTGGAAGCAGCTTCACAGTGAAAATTCATTCGATTGATCCCTGTGGTGGCTGTTGTTCTATATCACGAGAGAATATTCTCTCTAATTTTTCCTGCCACTGCATAGACCTCCAAGGCACCAGCTTCAGAAAGTGAAGTTTTATCAGCACACCAATGGATCTGTGCAGAGGTTAGAGAGAACATAGATGGACAGCTGAATAGATTGGGCCTAAAACATTGTGAAAACATGTTGTGATTTAACCAGAAATTGTCTTTAACTACCAGTTAATATACAGATGAAAATGTTTTATTGGAATAAAAAAAATATTCACAATTCAATCAAGATGTGCTTTTGGATGATTTGTTGGGGTTGTGAATTTTTCTATTACAATTTTAATGATTTATGAGCAAGTTGTATTTACACTGTAGAATTTATCTTGTTTACTTTGGCCAGATAGGAATCCCCGAGTTAGGACATTTGGATTTCACAACAGATCATAAAGTAATTGTAAATTTTCAATTCCTCAAACTGCAGTGTCACTGCTGCTTTGCACTAGAATATGGACATAATTCCTTGTCTCACAAATGTCTCAGCTTTTCACTTTGAACTATTATTTTTTGGAGCATTGGGTGTCCCTGAGGTGCTGAATGTGCATGCAGGTGCTGGTTATTACTCGGTGTTTCTGGAATACTGTGTGTCACTGGACATTCCTGGGCACTGATCGTCCCTGGAGTGCCGTTGTTCTGAAGGAGGGCTACACCCAAAACATCGACTGCTCCACCTCCTTATGCTACCTGGCTTGCTGTGTACTTCCAGCCTTCTGCTTGTCTACCTTGGATTCCGGCATCTGCAGTTTTTGTTTGGTTCTGCAGTTGTTCCTGGCACGCTGGGAGTTTTTGGGGCAGTTTGTGTTTCTGGGTATTTCTTTGATTTTTTGGACATTGGGTGTGTAACAGACAGGGCCTAAGGCATTGGGCGTTCATGTGGCATTGCCTATTTTTTAGGTATTCCTGAAACTCTGAAGTTCCAGAGCTGGGCACTGAAATGCCATTGTGAAATTTCGAGGATCACCTTTAAAATGTGTAACTTTGTATTCGTGCCAAACTATCAAATGATCTTAGTGCACTCATTAGAGTGTAATTGTTGGAAATGAACAATAGGCAGTAGACCTATTTCTTATTATTGTGGAAGGTGAGTGAATTACTTTTTAGAAAGAAAAAGACGAGAAAAGGTGGCAAGACTGAAACAATTTCGCATAATTCCGTTAAGTAAAAAGCAGAAAGTGTTGCAATTACTCAGGTGGTCAGGTTGCTTCTGTGGAGAAAGGAGAGAGATTAAATTTTTAAGTCTGCAACTCTTCGGCCACATCTTGATGTTCTGTTAGAGGATGGATACACCAATAAGTCAACAGGGTTTAAGAACAACCTTTGTTACGCCTACAAATTTAAGTAGAACAAATCACCAAGTAAGCCCAAACAGAACAGTTTACTGGATTTTATAGTTTGGACTCCCATGCCAGAGGTTCCTGGATGGAATTCTTGAGTCTATACAGCTAAAGGAAGAGGAATGCAGTGTGCACAGTGGATTAAAGGCCCATAACCCTTGAAACATTTCGTATTCATCTACTTAACTAAATGTCTTTTAAATGTTGTAATCACTTCCTCTGGAGGTTCTTTCCACACATGAACCACTCTGTGTAAAAAAAACTGCTTTTGATAGGAACTTCCAAGAAGCCATTTGCAAATGTCAAACACTAGCTGTACAATATTAGCCAAACAAAACCACCTGGTTGACCTCCAGTAAAATGTCTCAATGAAAAGAAAGATTATCACTGATGACCTTGAAGATTCTGATGGAAGATCTTCCCTCTTGTCTACCTCGCAAAGGCCAGAGAGATACTTTGGGACTTTGCACTGCAACATGAAACGTGGTTTGACTGCATTGAACATCGAACATAGAAAAGTACAGCACAGAACAGGCCCTTCGGCCCATGATGTGGTGCCGCGGATTATTCCTAATCTAAAATAAAATAACCTAACCTATGCACCCCTCAATTCACTGCTGTCCATGTGCATATCCAGCAGTCACTTAAATGTCCCTAATGACTCTGCTTTCACGACCACGGTTGGCAACGCATTCCAGGCATTCACAATGATGACATGGTAGTCAATAACACGACTGTCCAAAGTCAATAAGCTAAGCAGAAAATGATAACTGAATTTTTCCAGTGCTAACTCTGATCCAGTTACTTTACAAGGTCACGCCATTGTAAGATATTAGTAAATAGAAAAGTAAAGACACTTTCACATATTCATTGTATCACTCACTGTGTTTTCACTTCTTTTGAAATAGAATGCATTTGTAGCAAATCAGGTTATGTAGGGGTTTTCTTGCCACATTTAAGCTCCACTTAATACAAATTTGTGGATACGCCCCCTGAATTTTGACTTATTGTGATTTTTAAACAATTTATGTTAATGAAGGAAACACATCATTCAAGTTTCAACCATCCACCTAGAGCAATGTTCAGTTCATCGAATGAAGGCTACATTGAAGCCTATTTAAACCTACAACAGGGATCCAGGCTATTTCTATAGTTTTAAAGATAAAGCAAAGGGTCTTGTAGATTCTAAATCTATTATGCTTAAATCCATTGACATTTGTTTTCTGGGAAAGACAACAAATTTCCACTGCAAGGTCATTAAAAAAATATCAAGGTCACATTCTAATCTTCTTTATAATGCCTGTATTAATTTGTAGTGCATTTGATGTGTTGTCAGGGATAGGGTGAATTGGTGCTGTGCTCACAAAATGTGCTTGAGTAGAATCCACTTGAACCTGCCCATATTTGCAGTTTTTAAGTAATTTACATGTTGTGTAGGTGTGTGCCTGGTATGTTAGCCTCTGGGATTGCATACAAGAACAAGAGGAGAGCAATTTGCAATTTGGTCTCCATCAGTATCAAAGTCATGAAGTGAAAGCACACATTATAGCGTTCACTTCTTCTTTGTGTCTAAACCAAAGCACACTGCTTGTTCTGTGTGTTTCTGGAAAGAACATCATTTTTGAATTTAAGTTTAGTTAAAATAAATTCTTATTTTGGCAGAATTTTTAAATGGCTGCCCATGAATCTTTGGATTCCTTGTACATACTACATAGAAGTAAATTGGGTGTGGGAATTGTTGGAAGTAACACAGCCCATTTAAGTTCTACATGGAGAATTAGATGGGGAACATTTTCAGTGTGCGATTCTCCCAATCAATTTTTTTTGGTTGCTCCCAATCATACTAAAATGAGCAAGGATAATAATAGGAAAATTTGTCCCATATTTTGATACCTGAATTCACAGCAGAAATGTTCCAACTTTTTGACTCATAATTCTATAATACACTAAAAACATTTACCATGAGACTAAGCTGCCACTGGAATTTTAACTAAGTTATAGGAAAAGTGTCAAATTGAATCATTATTTTTCACTGACAAAAGTTTGTTAAACGCAGAAACTAAAAATGCATGAATTAGTTGAACAGATTGATATATTTTTAGATTAACATTATGATAGCCATTCCAATTTTAATCAAAGCAAACTGAAAATTGGATTCTCCCCAGTGATCAGTAAGGTCTATCTACAAAATAATTTTCTTGTTTTAGAGCCCTTAGGGTAATGTAAGAAAATCATTTTTTAAAAATAACTATTGATAAAATGCTCCTTTTAATTCTTGCTCTTCAGGAGGTTTAGCAGCTTTTTTCCTCTAAGCTGAAAAGCAATTATTCAGATCTGGCCTCAAACTAGAAGTCTAAATACCCAAAAGACTCCAGTGATTTGAATAGCTGAGGATTTGTTCCCTAACTAATAAATAAACACATTGTGCTTTATTTATCTTCGGCTGTGAAATGCACAGCTGGGATGTGTTCTGCCAGGCCAGAAAAGCATTACTTCTCAAATCTCCTCAGGCTACAATTATCATTCTTCTTACTGTATACACTCAGAATCTTTTTAAAAAAGAAAAATCTGGAAGGAGTTCAGTCAGTGCAAAGGACTCTCCTTTTTCCTACAAAACTAAACCCAGTACTTCTCACCTTGGCGGTGACATTTCATTTTTTTTGTCTGAAGTGTTCAACCTATCTCAAATCCTCCGTTATGTTCTTCCCCTATCATTCCCCTCTACTTTACCCATCTCTGTATTTGTTTAAAACTCTGTAACATTTCTAGCCTTTCCAACGAAAAGTCTCTCTGGCCTGAATCATTAACTATGGTTTCCCTTTCACTTGTTTCCTGATAAAATGTCAATACTGTTGCAAACCATTGTGCAGATATGCAAGAGATGTTTCCTCGGTGGAAGAATTTTTTTTTTTGCAAAATGAATGGAGGTGGTGAGGAGACCATCTTCACTCTGGGTGTGTCAATGCTTCAGGAGCACGCATAGCCATTTCAAGCCCCGAGTCGTCCTCAGTAAATGTATAAGAAGCACACTGTTTGGGAACTGGAACAGCACTGGTAGCATGAGGTGACTGCCAGCCATTCAGTGCACATATCTAACATGTTTTGGAGGCTTTCATATAATCCTGAGTGTCTACAATGGCCTACCACACAGTATAACTATACAAGATTGTAATGAGTTGACACTACCACATATTCTTGTGGAACACAGGAGATCGTTCACCTTCTTTTGCACTGGACTCACGTTTCACTGAGAAGCACTGACTTGTCTTGGTAACGAGGTGCAGGCTGATGCCGTTCCAAGGGAGGAGGACTTCCTGCTGTCTAAGATGACCTGGAGCAGAATATCCAGCAATGCTCTGAGGAAGTTTTGAGGGTCATTTGACTCGACACATTAACTGATTTCTCTCCACAGACCTGCTGACCTTTTCTAGCAATTTCTGTTTCTATATCTAGAAACGCTCTGATCAACCACAGGGCCGTCTATGGTGGGTTAGTGTGAGGAAGTGGGGTGAGCAGTGGTGGCAGAGAGACCAACACAAGCTCTATTAATCATCTTGGCCATCCCTGCTCCATAAGATTCATCATTCAACAATGCAAAAAAAATGCATACACACATGATGACTGGACAGGAAAACCTGACCCATCCCCATCCAAGCAACATCTACTTTCAGACCAACTCCCACCCTAGACCCCACTGTGGAAGATTCTGTCCACTGCCTATTTTATTTGGCTCAGTCTACTACACATCTCTCTTCTTAGCCTGATCTGTCACCTTTCTTTGTAGCTCTACGTGAATACTGATGCCTAAGGTACACAGTAAGATGGCAGATGGTACATGCCACTTGAATGCAACATGGTGAAACGATATTGCAACATTGGCAGTTCAGAGGGTTGAGGGTCATGGTAAGGCTACAGGCTGCAGCAGAAGTAGGAAACTGAATGACTGACCAGTCTCATGGTAGAGGAAAGAGCTGGTGCATAATTAGAAATGGCTCATGGCAGGACAGTGTCCAAGAATACAAGTAGAACTTGGGGCTAGCTGGCACTTGGCAGTACTTTTGCAGTCTCCAGGCACAGAAATGTAACTAAATTGGTTCTGGTGCTAAGAAATCAATGGGTTAGGCAACAGCTAAGGTCGACAGGAAAGGCTATGAAAATGAATTTGAAGACACAACAATGAAGTGAGTATGATTACATATCCCAAAAACTCCTGATACCACAAAGTAAATTGTTTCTTTTTAATACATTTTAAAGCTTTCTTTAATTTTAATTCATTCATAACATATTTCACTCTTATCTACAAAATTGGGATCCAATTCCATAAATCCCAAACTGGTTTTGACCAATTCCCACCAAAATGTGTCAGCTTTTTGAGCTTCGTTAATTAAGAAGTAATACACTGTCAAGTACACAAGGTCAGTCTTTCTTGTTGCTTCTTTAGATCTACTTCGATCTACTTTTTCATAATTTTACAATTCAGGAAGAAACTGAACTGAGGCAAATCCAGTAACACTGGGATTGATTGGCCCATGTACCAAACATCAATCCGATTGGGAACAGGTAAAATTAGGAAAACTTTTCAAATCAAAAGCACTTAGGATAAATGAGGGAGAAAATGGATCAGTATGTACTTGGATATGTAGGAAACCTTCCTAAGCGGAGGTGGCACAGTGGCTCAGTTGTTAGCACTCACTGCTACCTCACACCGCCAGGAACCCAGTATCAATACCAGCCTTGGTTAACTATCTGTGTAGAATTTGAGCATTCTCCGTGTCTGCATGGATTACCTCTGGGTGCTCTGGTTTGCACAGGTTAGGTGGATTGGCCATACTAAATTTACCCATAGAGACACAAGGATGTGGTGGATTAGGTGGATTGGCCATGGGAAATGCAGGGTTATAGGTATAGGGTAGTGGGGTGGGATGCTCTTCAGTGTGGACTTGAATAGCCTGCTTCCACACTGTGGGGATTCTATAATGGGTGGGAATCTGAATCAAGAATTATTGGAAAGTCAACAGCAGATATACAATATCCAATTAAATTTGATATGAACCAAGCTTCTCTTGATCCTCTCCTGAATTATACGGTCTTTTTACTCAATTAAAGTGGTACAAGAAATAAGGTGGCAGTGGAAAACGTAGAGGACAAATTGGCAGTAGAATCACATACGGATAAGTTTTAGCAAATATACATGACTTTCACAGTGTATAACAAGAGTTATCTTCTAACAGGAATGAGGAAAGTGACTGAGTGGAGGGAATGTGGCTCTGGAACAGTGTTAAAACAGCTTCATATTTATTTAAACAAGTAACACAAATGAAGACAAACCCTATTTAACCGTTAACATCAGTTTTCTCAGACATGAGAAAAACAGACCATTCCCTATCTTTTATTTGTCCTAAAAAAGCAGTTACCCTCCTGAGATATATCATTGTTTGGTATGGGAGGAACAAGACTTAATAAAATAAAATTCTTGGCAAATGCTAATGACAAGATCGGCAAACAAAATAAAAATCCTGCTCTGTGCAACCTTTCCTCCTCTAATATTTCACTAACCCACACAGCTCAGGATGGACTTAATTTACAACACAAAGATCAAAATGAAAAGGGGAGAAATCTTGACATTAATTGCAATGAACTTCAGGAAGCCTGCATACTGTACAAAGAAAGAAAAAAAGAAAGAAATTGGAAAATCACGACAGTAATCTAAATTCCAGTCAAGAACTCCAAGTTCAGCTTTTGTTCCTTTTCATTGAGGTCTCAAGGGAGAAGGTCCACCCATTACTCACAGGCATGCATAGGGAACTCTGAGCGAGAATAAGCATTTTAATTTAGAATGAAACAAACTAGAAATTGCTGGAAAAGCTCAGCAGGTCTGGAAGCATATGTGGAGAGAAATCAGAGTTAATATTGCAGGTCAAGCAACCCTTCCTCAGAACTGATGGTAGCGAGGAAACTGTTGGTATTTATGAAGAAGGTAGGGTGAGGGGAGAGAGTAAGGAGTAAACAATAGGTGGAGATAGAGGGGCAATTTTCCACTTCAGAACTTGACAGATTTCTGGAGTCAATATCAACAACTGTAGGGCTAGAGCTCCCATGTCATTACCCCAAAGCCCCACACATCAGACTTTGTTATCTCAGTCTGCTATTACACACCACCCATTTTTAGCCACTAACAGTCCCCATTAATAGTTAGTCATCCTCCAAGCTGATTGTTATGCACTGCTTTGTCCAATTGTTTCTCTCTCTTTGGGCTCTATCCCCACGCATCATTTATTCCTTACTCCCACCCTATTCTGCATATAAACCGATATTTCCTAGCTACCATCAACCAGTTCTGAGGAAGGGTCAGTGGACGTGAAATGTTAACTCTGATTTCTCTCCACAGATGCTGCCTGACCTGAGCTTTTCCAGCAATTACGGTTTTTGTTTCTGATTTACAGCATCTTTACATTTCTTTTGATTTTCATTTGATTATAGATTTGAAACTTTTTAACCATTGAATATTCATTGAAGGGAATGGGACTTGGAGGAGTCTGCAGCAGGTCAACATCACTGATGTAGACAGGGACAGTATCCCTGTATGAGAAGGGCAGATTATGTACTCGTGGTAGAAATAAAAATACAAAAAAAAACCCACAAAAGTAGGCACTATTTACAACAGTGAGACAGCATGTGTGTAAAATATCAACAAAAAAACATTAGAACCGAATGAATAATCTTTTACAAAAATTACAAGGAAATATTTCCTGTTGTGGTTGTGACTTTGAATAACTAAAGAAATTAAGTAGCTGTAAGGTAGGAGTGTGGTGATGGAGGATTGTTTCTCAGACTGGAAGCCCATGCATAACAAGCAGTGTTGCACAGGGATCAGTACTGGGTCCACTATTGTTTGTCATTTATTTAAGTAATTCAGATGAGAATATAGGAGGCACGGTTAGTAAGTTTGCAGATGACACCAAAAATGGTGGTATAGTGGACAGTGAAGGAGGTTATCTAAGATTACAAAGAGATCTCAATCAATTGGCTCAATGGGTCGAGGAGTGGCAAATGGAGTTTAATTTGGATAAATGTGAGGTATTGCATTTTCGTAAAACAAGCAAGGTCAGAACTTATACAATTAATGATAAGGCCTTGGGTCATGTTGTGGCCCAAGGTATTTGAATAAGTGATTCTTTGGAATTTGCATCACAGGTAGACAGGTGGTTAAGGTGTCATTAAGCACACGTGCCTTCTTTGCTCAGACCATTGAGTACAGGAGCTGGGACGCCCTGTTGGAGGCTGTAGGATGTTAGCAAGACCTCTTCTAGAGTGCTGTGTGCAGTTCTGGTCACCCTGTTATAGGAAAGACATTATTAAACTGGGGAGGGTTCAGAAAAGACTTGCTAAGATGTTGCTGGGATTGGAGGGATTGAGATATAAAAATAGACTGGAAAGGCTGGGAGGTTTTTCATTGGAGCGTAGTATGTTGAAGGTTGACCTTACTGAGGTTTATAAGGTTATGAGGGATGTCGATAAGGTGAATAGCAAGGGAAAAAAGAAGTGGGAGTCCAAAACCAGGGCCATATTTTTTAAAAGGTGAGAGAAAGATTTGAGAGCTAACTTCTTTTTTAAAAACACGGTGTGTGTGAAATGAACTGGCAGAGGAAGTGGTAGAATTGGGTACAGTTACAGTGTTTAAAAGACATTTGGATATATTCAAGAATAGGGAAGGTTTGAAGAGAGATGGACCGAGTGCAGTCAAGTGGGACTAGTTTAGTCTGGGAACATTGTCAGTGTGGACCAGTTGGACCAAAGGGTCCATTTCCATGCAGTACAACAATGCCTCTGAGATACATTCAACAATAATTGGTCTCCAACAGATTTTACAATTAATTCAGAAAGTTTTCCAACAGTATGTCTTAAATAGCTGTCTTCAATAAGACAAAGTTAAAAATCACAACACCAGGTTATAGTCCAACAGGTTTAATTGGAAGCACACTAGCTTTCGGAGCGACACTCCTTCATCAGGTGATTGTTGCTCCGAAAGCTAGTGTGCTTCCAATTAAACCTGTTGGACTATAACCTGGTATTGTGTGATTTTTAACTTTGTACACCCCAGTCCAACACCGGCATCTCCGAATCTTAAATAAGACCGGTTAAATAAGCTACGCTTAAACCGACCAGTGTTGCTGAAAATGTCAGCAGTTAATAAATGTAATAGAAAAACTAAACAAAAGAACGGTAGATACTGCATTAATATTTCAGGTCCAATGATGCTTCAAGTCCTTTGACGAATCACTGAATCCAAAGCATTAACTGATTTCTCCCCACTGATGCCAGATCTGCTGAGATTTTTTCCCCAGCAATTTCTATTTTTGTAGGAAATATAACAGATTCACTTCCATTATACTGACTTCACTACTGCTGATTAAAACCTACGCAAGACGAATCACAACTCAAGCATGCTGTAAAAGTTTATAGCAGACAAGAGGAGGCCAGAAGAGCACAGCAAGCCTGGCAGCATTATGAGGTGGAGAAGTCAATGTTTTGGGTATAACCCTTTCGTGAAGAAGGGTTAGACTTGAAATGCTGACTTCTCCACCTCCAGCTTCCCGCCTATCTACTTTGGATCCCAGTGTCTGCAGTGTTTTTTATCTCTAATAAAATTTTAGGAAGCAAAAATAAAATTCTTCTTTCCCTATTCCAACAAAAATAATCACAACTACTGCTTTAATATCACCAGTAAAATCAAGTCTTTGGGAACAGCTGCAAATACTCCTCAAACATAGCCTAATGCCTGGGCTGGTCATCACTGCTGAATGTTACCACTGGATGGAAAATGATTTTCAGCCTTATCAGAATATTATTTTAGTAATTCCACAAATTGGATTGAATACTTTATACCTTGATTTGCCTGTTGCAAAATTTAGGTTAATTGATTGGGTGGAGTGGAGGATGGGGTTGGGGGTGTTAGGAGAATAGGAGGGAAGAATTGCACTCCTGTAACAAAAATATCCAAATCAAAAAAGAACAGTAAACCATTTATTCCATTCTATTCGGAGATCCACTTTGCCAGATTTTCTGCTGTGCTCTGCATTAGTGCAAATTACTATATATGAAGATTTTGAAATAGGAACATCTGTCCTGTCTTGCAGCACCAAATAGGTTTTCGTCTAATTTCTTCTGGTTTCCTGGCCTGTTCCCTTCCCAAACCATGACTAATTCACTTCCGGATGGACATGCACATTTAAGGCAACCTGGATGTACTTTTACTTGGCAGTGCTATAGACAAGTATTAATTTAGGAACTGATAGTAATAAACAGGCAAAGGTCATTAATATCCATTCTTATTCTAAAACTAAGAAATTAAATGCTACAGCAAAGTTTAAATATTAGCAAATTTGGTTGCTGGATAGAATCTTAATGGATACATTGAGAAAGGACTGGAGTCAAATTGTTCAATGAAATCAAACATGCATCACTCTGGGTGCCAGGAGTGAGATATCAAACCCCAGAACTTACCTATCATTTAAATTAATGAATTTGTACAAGAAACTACAAAGAATGCTCTATACATTCTCTGAAAAGTTGCATATCACACTTTTGTACTTTCAGGTGAGAACTAACATTCAGTCTTTTTTATTATGATACACAAGTTACACAAACTATTGACGGCACAAATATTTAATAAACAGAAAACCAATCCTTAAAGGAGCACTATTCCTTTACTGGATTTTTTTTTTTAAAACAACAATTGTGGGTGAAACAGAAAGACCTTTATTACATGATTATTACAAAATCTCTTGTCAACAAGGGCCCAGCAGTTCATTAGATCAAATTAACACTAGAAACAAGACAAATTGCCAGCAATATTTTTCAGTCCAGGGCTTCAGAATAGAGGATTTCCAATCAATTAGATTAATACATATCATCAACAGACATTTAGTCAAACCTTGAAAATACTCCCATTAATAAATATGTGAAGGCCAAGTATTTCATAGAATTGTGGATACTCAGTTGCGTATATTCAAGACAGTGGTCAATAGATTTGAGAGTACTAAGGAAATTAGAGGATATATAGATAGTGTAGCAAGGTGAAGTCAGTCAATCAGCTTTTTGCTTATTGAATATGGAGAAAGCTCAAAAGGGGCTTCTAATTCTTAAGTTTGTGTGTAATGTTTACGCAGTGTTTAATTTGATTAACATAGAGGGTCAAGTTTCTGAGGTCATATAGCCAGAAGGCAATCATAAGCTTGTTAAAACCATAGCAAAATTGATTCTTTCTTGACGTTCAGACTGGAATGTCAGTTCAGTTTTCTGCAATTTCTATTGCCCTGGCAGAGAAAGTGGGATTTGGGTTCTGGGTTGAATCAATTATCTAGTTAATAAAAGCCATTAGAATCAAAAAGAATGCATAAGTGTCAAGACAAGTGTTACCAATTGATCAACATGTCTGTTTGACTCAGATGATTGGAGTCTCTCTCAAAGTTAGAATGCTGTAGGCTCAGCCCAAACTCCAATTGTTGGACATATAATTGAAGCTGACATTCCAGTGCAGTATTAAGTCAGGAAGCCACTGTTAGTGCTGTATTTTGAATGCAACGTTAAGCTATTCTGTGTTTTAATACAAGTTTAAAACAAATCTCAAAGCAAAGAATACTTTTTTTCCTGAGCAACATTACCAAGAAATGGATCAATTAAATTCAGTTTTTTTTTAAATGGTTGCTACATGCAACTTCGCTGCAGCATTTGCTTTCACTGTAATAGTGACTGTTAATTCAATGCAGGCTCTTTCTTATTTGACAAAACCAAAGCTTACTTACATCAAAATGAGAAATTTCCATAAGTTTTATTAGCCTACATATTGACATTCAATGCCATTAGTCAGAAGTTTAGAAACAGTTTATTTTAGAAATACTTGATTACATTGCGCTTCGTCATCAAATACTTTGACTGTGCCCTTTAAATGTTTTGTTGAATGTCATTTGATGCATTTGCATTAATTTATATTAAAGAATTGGTTTATCACCACCTTTAAACATTTTTTTGCAAACGAACTGAACTTGCTAAATGTTTTCATAGTTTCGACATTTTGAAATGTTGAGAGGATAGAGCTGAGAAATACTAAGGGTAAAAAGACCTTCTTGGGAGTCATCTACAGGCCCCCAAACAATAGTCTGGACGCGGATGTAAGATGAATCAGGAGCTGAAATTGGCCTGTCGCAAAGATGTTACTACATGCATTTCAACATGCAGGTAGACTGGGAGAATCAGGATGGTATTGGACCTTAAGAGAGAGACTTTGTGGAGTGCCTCAGAGATGGAGTCTTAGAACAGCTGGTGCTGGAGCCGACCAGGGAGAAGGCAATTCTGGATCTGGTATTGTGCAACGAACCAGAATTGGTCAGGGACCTTGAAGTGAAGGAGCCATTGGGAAGTAGTGACCATAATACAATAAGCTTCAATCTGCAATTTGAGAGGGAGAGGGTACAATTGGAAGTGACAATATTTCTGTTGAGTAAAGGGAACTATGGAGCTATGAGGGAGGAGTTGGCCAAAGTTCAATGGTGCAATACCTCAGCAGGGATTGAAAAGTGTGGTGTCGGAAAAGCACAGCAGGCCAGCCAGCATCCGAGGAGCAGGAGAATCGATGTTTCGGGCATAAGCCCTTCATCAGAACAGGAAGGCAGATTACTACCTCAATTGAATCAATTTAGGTAAAGGGGCAGTACAGAGAGATATTGGTGTTCTTGTACACCAGTCAATGAAGGTAAGCATGCAGGTACAGCAGGTAGTGAAGAAGGCTAATAGCATGCTGGCCTTCATAACAAGAGGGATTGAGTACAGAAGCAAAGAGGTTCTTCTGCAGCTGTACAGGGTCCTGGTGAGACCACACCTGGAGTACTGTGTGCAGTTCTGGTCTCCAAATTTGAGGAATGACATTCTGGATATGGAGGGAGTGCAGTGTAGGTTCACGAGGTCAATTCCTGGAATGGTGGGATTACCTTACACTGAAAGACTGGAGCGACTGGTCTTATATACCCTTGAGTTTAGAAGACTGAGAGGGGATCTGATTGAGACATATAAGATTATTAAAGGTTTGGACACTCTGACGACAAAAAACATGTTTCTGCTGATGGGTGAGTGCCGAACCAGAGGACACAGCTTAAAAATATGGGGTAGACCATTTAGGACAGAGATGAGGAGAAACTTCTTCACCAAGAGAGTGGTGGCTGTGTGGAATACTCTTCCCCAGAGGGCAGTGGAGGCCCAGTCTCTGGATTAATTTAAGAGAGAGTTGGATAGAGCTCTCAAGGATAGTGGAATCAAGGATTATGGAGATAAGGCAGGAACAGGATACTGATTAAGGATGATCAGCCATGATCATATTGAATGGTGGTGCAGGCTCGAAGGGCAGAATGGCCGACTCCTGCACCTATTGTCTATAATCCAGGCATTGCTCATCTGTTTTAGCATGTGATATAATGAAAAAAAAATTGCAAGTGAGAAAATATATGTATATTTGTTCCTAAATTTCTTGTATCCCTCTCCTCCTTTCGACGTGTTACTTGCTTCCGTGCAATTCTCGAGCCAGAAAAAGGAAATGGTTGAGGCTACCAATTCCTGATTTCCTGAGGTGAGGTGCAAAGAGAGCAGGTCATATTATAAAATTTGCCAGTATGAAATAGAGCAAATCATTTATCTGCATTTCAGACTTTGTCTGATACATCACTATCTCATGGCATTCGAGCCAACAACCTAATTTTGAACACAGCACAACATTCTGTGTCGCATATTTCTCTCACATGTAAATAAATCATAGTTGTGTATTTAATTACTGGGGGGTATCGAATTGTTTGTAAAGCCAATTTGGAATGCTCGATTTTCCTGTTCCTTTTCTGAAGTGTGCATACATTACAAAACTAATGGCTTCTGGAGTTTAGCTAGAATTCAAGATTAAATCAATAATCACAATAATTATCCCAATAGATTAAAAAAAGGAACCATACACTTAGCTGGGACGATATAAATGTATTTTCTTTTAAATTGTTTTTTATTTCAACAACCAATTAAGTTTTACATCAGTTCTTGCTTCAGTGCAAGACTGGCAAATACAGGTCCTGCAGTTTCTTATGAATGCCCATTTATTTTAATTTTATAAAACCTTTGTATGCCTTTTAGGTATTTGCTATTCAAAAATTAGGTTAGACCCTGGTTAGGTCAACTTCATCAAATATTTTAGAAATTACTTAAATTCATTAAATATTGCATGCAATCAAAATAGACCAAAAACTAAAAAAGAACAAGGTATCAATCCCATAAGCAAAGGATCTACAAATTAACAACACTGGTCGTCAAAACTAACAATTCCAAGTAGCAAGAGCAAAATAAACAGGATGCAGGTAGCTAGGCAGGATTTTTTGTTTAAAATCAATATCATAAAAAGGTCTTCAGTGGCTCACAGAAGTCAGTTTGAAGATCGATTCCACTGTATTGATACCCAGGACTCCCTATGGCATCCCTTTTTTAAAAAAAAAGAAATAAAATTATTATTTAATAACCGGTGAATATCACTTTCATGCCTGTAGCATCAGCATACCAAAGTTTTATTCAAGGAATAATATCTAATTTTAGTTGTAAACGAGCATGTTTCTATCTAGGCACTTGCAGCTTCAAATAAAAAGAGGAATCTAACTACTCCCATAATAGTTAAAAATTGTCATTTTTAAAAGACTTGCCTGTAAACTCATGCCAAATGTTGTTCTTTGGTAATGAAGATAAATACGCATGATGGACAATTTAAGTGGACAGGGGAAAATGATGTACCTATTAATCAAGGAAACAGATTAATGAGATGAACTACATTCTAGTGTTAACTTCCTCATTAGTATGAGGTTTACAATGTATTCATAGCCTCAGTGAAAAGCTCTCAAAATGTCTGCAGCCAACACAGATGGTGTTGTTTGGGAAAATAAGTAGTGCAAAATATTAATTCATCAATATTTATTGATATTAGTAACTTGGAATATTGCTTGCCTAAAAACCAAGAATAAATGTGCACCAACATTTCAACCAAAACAATAGTCATTGTGCAGAACTTGCCTGTTACTGGTTCTGTATTGCTACAAGTGAAGTTTGTTCATAAATAAAAGTCCTCTCACAAATGTCCGACAGATACACTCTTTTCCCCTAGCAATTCAACAGTGTGATAGTGCATTTATTTAGCACAGAAATAACATCATAATTGCATAGTTGTTAAGATGTTAGATCTCGTAGCTGTTATTCAAGTTGGGGAGCAGAAGAAAATCTGAAACCTTTCCCTCACTTCCATTAGCACCGTTAGTGGATTAGTGCCGAGGAGCAAGACATGAATTTCAGCACCTTATTTTGTAGATGAGCTTCAGATGAAGGCAACTGTTCTGCCAACTGATCTCATCCTTCCAAAGTACTAATCCTATTGTCTTCCCCTTAGAGGGTATAACCATTGTTTAAATTAATCCAATATCCTGACTTCTAGAACTCTTTCTAACAAGAAGGTTACCTCAAGAGTACAACGGGATCTAGATCAAATTGGCCAGTGGGCTGAGGGGTGAGAGATGGAGTTTAATTTAGATAAATGCGAGGTGCTGCATTTTGGAAAAGCAAAACAGAGCAGGACTTATACACTTAATGGTAAGGTCCTGGGGGTTATTGCTGAACAAAGATCCCTTGGAATGCAGGTTCATAGCTCCTTCAAAGCAGAGTTGCAGGTAGATAGGAAAGTGAAGGCGGCGTTTCATATGCTTTCTTTTATTGGTCAGACCATCGAGTATAGGACTTGGAAGGTCATACTGCGGCTGTACAGGACATTTGGAATATTGTGTGTAATTCCCATCTCTTTCCTATCAGAAGCATGTTGTGAAACTTCAAAGGGTCCAGAAAAAATTTAGAGAGGAATACCAATTATCTGAATATCGATTATCCGAATTTCAGATTACTTGAAGATGATTTCAAGGCCTCGCAAAAACGTTACATCAAAGAGATAAGTGTATTCGATTTACCTGGACTGAAGGACATGTGAAAATACTGGCAAAGAAAGAAAGAAATACAAGCACCTCAAACATCAGCAACTGGATTTTTTTTAAGGTAATGGTTAGTTACACAGCCCTTTGCAAAAGTAAGCATTTTACAGTATTCCCAGCACTTTACTGGGCGATTTATGAAAAGAATATGGCCAAGAACGTAGACGCATGCGCGAGGCAGTGCTTCTGTCTTTGGTGTTGAGAGACTGAGTTCCTCGAAACTGACAAATGTTCTTGCAATCGTAGAAGTTGTTTGGGACTTTGTTTAATGCTGTCTTCACCACTCCTTGCCAAATGCTAACTACTGCTGCATTTTTTAAATGTTTTCTCATGTTATCATTGCTTTTGAGTATTTTGCATCAGCATTTACTGTGGAAAGGATATGGAAGATATAGACTGTAGGGAAATAGATGGTGACATCTTGCAAAACGTCCATAATAGAGAAGGAGGAAGTGCTGGATTTCTTGAAACACAAAGGTGGATAAATCCCCAGGACCTGATCAGGTGTACCCGAGAACTCTGTGGGAAGCTAGAGAAGTGATTGCTGAGCCTCTTGCCGAGATAGTTGTATCATCGATAGTCACAGGTGAGGTGTCGGAAGACTGGAGGTTGGCTAACGTGGTGCCACTGTTTAAGAAGGGCGGTAAGGACAAGCCAGAGAACTATAGACCAGTGAGCCTGACGTTGATGGTGGGCAAGTTGTTGGAGGGAATCCTGAGGGACAGTATGCACATGTATTTGGAAAGGCAAGGACTGATTCGGGATAGTCAACATGGCTTTGCGCATGGGAAATCATGTCTCACAAACTTGATTGAGTTTTTTGAGGAAGTAACAAAGAGGGTTGATGAGGGCAGAGCAGTAGATGTGATCAATATGGACTTCAGTAAGGTGTTTTGCAAGGCTCCCCATGGGAGACTCATTAGCAAGGTTAGATCTCATGGAAGCTGAAAATGTGTTGCTGGAAAAGCGCAGCAGG
>NC_057712.1:10669478-10676146 GCF_004010195.1 Chiloscyllium plagiosum | reverse complement strand
AAGAGGTACAGTTAGTAA
This sequence comes from Chiloscyllium plagiosum, assembly GCF_004010195.1. Classification (NCBI taxonomy): domain Eukaryota; kingdom Metazoa; phylum Chordata; class Chondrichthyes; order Orectolobiformes; family Hemiscylliidae; genus Chiloscyllium; species Chiloscyllium plagiosum. Next base: position 10,676,128 of record NC_057712.1, on the reverse strand, counting down.
GTTTGCAGATGACACCAAAGTTGGAGGTTTAGTGGACAGCGAAGAGGGTTACCTCAGATTACAACAGGATCTTGACCGGATGGGCCAATGGGCTGAGAAGTGGCAGATGGAGTTTAATTCAGATAAATGCGAGGCGCTGCATTTTGGGAAAGCAAATCTTAGCAGGACTTATACATTTAATGGTAAAGTCCTAGGGAGTGTTGCTGAACAAAGAGACCTTGGAGTGCAGGTTCATAGCTCCTTGAAAGTGGAGTCGCAGGCAGATAGGATAGTGAAAGTGGCATTTGGTATGCTTTCCTTTATTGGTCAGAGTATGGAGTTGGGATGTCATGTTGCAGCTGTACAGGACATTGGTTAGGCCACTGTTGGAATATTGCATGCAATTCTGGTCTCCTTCATATCGGAAAGTTGTTGTGAAACTTGAAAGGGTTCAGAAAAGATTTACAAGGATGTTGCCAGGGTTAGAGGATTTGCGCTATAGAGAGAGATTGAACAGGCTGGGGCTGTTTTCCCTGGAGCGTCAGAGACTGAGGGGTGACCTTATAGAGGTTTTTAAAATCATGAGGGGCATGGATAGCTTAAATAGACAAGGTCTTTTCCCTGGGGTAGGGGAGTCCAGAACTAGAGGGCATAGGTTTAGGGTGAGGGGGGAAAGACATAAAAAAAGAGACCTAAGGGGCAACATTTTCACACAGAGGGTGTTATGTGTATGGAATGAGCTGCCAGAGCAAGTGGTGGAGGCAGGTACAATTGTAGCAATTAAAAGGTATCTGGACGGGTATATGAATAGGAAGGGTTTAGAGGGATATGGACCAAGTGCTGGCAAATGGGACTAGATTAGGTTGGGATATCTGGTCAGCATGGCCGAGTTGGACTGAAAGGTCCGTTTCCGTGCTGTACATCTCTATGACTCTAAGTCATCGATCAGTCTCTGTTTGAATGCTTCTAGCACTCATCCTTCGTGTGGACATGTGAGCAATTCTATCCGACATAAGGCTCTTGTCTTGGTATATTTAAAATATTTAAGTGAGCGCATGGTTTGAGGTTACAACTTAATAAAATGTTTCAGACGAAATCTTGCTGAGACAAAATTGTTCAACATTAAATAAAAATTCAGTAACCTCAAGCAACTTACATACCTTGAAACCAAATATCAACGAAGGAATTCTTCACTCCAACTTCAGCAGTTCGACGTCAAAGATAAGAGTGGCATTGGCTGGGATGACTCCGGGGTGACCTGTTACACCGTATGCCACATCGGGAGTACAGGTCAGTTTTGCCCTTTGCCCCAAGCTCATCTGTAATTTTAATAAAAAGATCTTATTTGGTTATAAATCCTATTCAATAAAAAAATTCCTTCTACTGCCAGTAGCAGTGGTGGACTCTCCCTCTTTATGGGCATTTAAACGGGCATTGGATAGGCATATGGAGGATCGTGGGCTAGTGTAGGTTAGGTGGGCTTGGATCGGCGCAACATGGAGGGCCAAAGGGCCTGTACTGCGCTGTATTTTTCTATGTTCTATTTGTTTAGATGCTAATAAAAAAAAGTCTTAAAAAGTAAAAATTGATTTCATCGTAAACTTTAACCAAGGAATATGTACCATTGACATTTAATTGTTCAGTTCATAGAACTCTTAGAGTACAGCCCATTGGGGGTACACAGACCCTCCAAAAAGCATCCCACCCAGTCTGCACATCCCTGTTACAATATAGGTCAATTTAGCTTGGCCAATCCATCTAACCTGCATGTCTTTGGACTGTTCATTATTCTGTCTTATCAACACTATATTGCCCACTGCAAAATGTTTCTTTAAAATATTCAATTAGATTGACTGTTAACTCTGTTGACCTCTATTTCCCCACATACATAAATACCTTTTATGAGTAAATCACCTGCTTACACAATTGTAACCAACCAACACATTTATCTTTATTTTCCAAAGATAACTTGTTCCCATTCTTCTTTGCACATTCTCCCTGTGTGAGCGTGGGTTTCCCCTGGGTGCTCCGGTTTCCTCCCCCAGTCCAAAGATACGTAGGTGGATTGGCAGTGCTAAATTACCCATCGCATTCAGGAACGTGCAAGCTAGATGAGTTAGCAATGGGAAATGCACGGTTACAGGGAATGGTGGATCTGGATAGGATGCGCTTTGGAGAGTTGGTGCAGACTCAATCGGCTGAATGGCCTCTATCTGCACCTTTATTCTTCTAAGGTAACAGAGGTATGCATACTCCTCATAACAAAAAGTCACAATGTAATGTAATTCTATGATTCTTTTAAGTTAGATGCCTATACTTAAAGATTATTTTGTAACATACTGGCATCACTGATACTTTGTAAACTTGGACAGTTATAAAACAAGCTCCTTAATTGATCTTTCCTCATTAGTTTCATTTTATTGAATTTATTATATTGTATAGAGGTATATTAAAGTTATCAACCGCCATAGTATTTTTTTAAAAATGTATTTGGTGAATCTTTTACAAAAACATAACCACACAATAAATACCTGTGCTACGCCTTCTTCCCAACCTTTAATTACTTCCTGTTTGCCAAACTTGAACTTGAAAGGCTTGCCTCGGTCTCTGGAAGAATCAAACTTCCTTCCATTCTGCAACATTCCTGCAAAAACCACAAAATTGTCTTTGAAGCCATGATAGACAGAAAAACAAAAATAATTCATGACATATTTTCTGTGACTACAATTCTCAACCAGAGGCATTATTGAATGCTGTACAATTGCTGAAGCCGAAATACTTTCTCCTAAGCTTACTTTACACAGGCATTGATAGAGCAAATATTGGAATGGAGCATAAAAGAATTACCTATAAATGCATTACCTTACAACCCTGGACCAGATTATTGCTTAGAACCTATATCCTTTCCATCTGGTTCAAAGCATTCAGCCCAAAGATAATTTGGACATCGTATCTGAGATTCTGAAAAATTCAAGATTATATGCTATCAAAGGATGGCCTTAAATTTACGCACGAATTAAGAGATGAAATTTATGTGGAGCCAAACTATTGTTTTTAAACAATTAGAACAAGATGGCATACACTTATTGGAAAAGAAAAAAAAATTAGAAAAAGGTTTTCTCAATGAAGGCACTAAATGTTTGGAACAAAGAGTATTAATTACACCAATAAGATTTGAAGCAGTTAGATGCTATGCTGGTTGATTTGACAATAACAGAGCACATGTTAAAAACATCCTAATCTTTCATTTCATTTTATTCAAAGAGACCTAGGAATTGACAATGACTAACCCAATCCAATCATTGCTGGCAGCATACCATGCAAACTCTTGAAAGGGCACAACATTGTGACTTTTGGTTATGAGGAGTATGCATACCTCTGTTACCCTAGAAGAATAAAGGTGGCAAAAACAAGAGTTTACAGTGATTTGCAGTAGCAACAAAGGTGGTTTTTAGCACTAACATGATGCTATCATCTGCCCAATCTGTGGGGTGGCAGAGTGGTTAACACTGCTGCCTCACAGCGCCAGGGACCCGGGTTCAATTCCCACCTCGGGCAACTGTGTGTGGAGTTTGCGTGGGTTTCCTCCCACAGTCCAAAGATGTGCTGGTTAGGTGAATTGGCCATGCTAAATTGCTTATAGAGTTAGGTGGATTAGTCAGGGGTAAATATAGTGGGGTGGGTTTTTCTTCAGAGGGTTGGTGTGGACTTGTTGGGCCGATGGGCCTGTTTCCACACTGTAGGTAATCTAAAAAAGATGCCTCACCTACTACAGAAATGGGTAATGTGGTACCTAAATTTTAGTGCCAGTGTGATGCCAGATATGTAGGCTGTATGTTCCAATGGTTGGCGGATCATAAGAAACAACACATCTCTGTTTGTTTGCAACAGGCAGAGCATTGACCATACTCAGCCAGCCTGTGCCTGCAATACTCAATGAGGTGTCTAACATTAGGTGGGGCGATTGGGCAGCACTAAATGAACATTTCCAAGTGCGCCAAGAATTACACTGACAAGCAATTTGAAATATCCGTCAGACTCTCAGTACAGCTTATTTACACTTGGCAGAAGCTATATATTCCTATACAGGAACATGCCCTCTGCAGACAAATGGAATATCCAGGCATTGCACCTTTTCTAATAACCATAGACTGTGTCTGAGAGTACAGATAGAGATGCAGTGTGTGTTGTATTTGAGTGGTTTCTAGTGCATTTTCCACATGTCTCATGTTTCTTCCAAAGCTGCTTTGTCAGTCTAAAATTAAATAAAAGCTCTGGGTTACTGTTTTCTGGTGCATTTTCCATGGCATCGGCTTGACCACAGTCTATACAGGAGCTGGTTGGCACCTCATTTCTCATGCAAAATAAATAACTGTACCTTTTTCAATGGTTGTATGCTTGTGACATTCCTGATAAATGCAAGGCAAAAAGCTTTGCCAGCTTCTTTTTTTTCCAAATAATAAAATAGTTGTGGTCACAAAGCATTGTGGTTACGTCAAAGAAAGACTGTGAGCCCACTACTATTTTATCAAAAACATCAACCCAATCATTTTAAGCAGGTTAATGGGTAGTTTCAGACAAAAGATTCATGACTATGGAGAGGTCATGAAGTCCCAGCTCTAATGCTAATTTGGACTCCTTGCATTTTTGGCAAAATATTAAATTTCTACATTTTGATAATAGCTTTTATAAGCATGGAACTCATTCCTATAAGACGTGCACTTAGAATGCCAGCACCACTGAATAAAACTCAAAAGGGTATCCAAAATGTTCAATGCTTTAAAAGTTCAGTAATTAGTGATTTATGTTCGTATGATGCAAATATTTTCAAAGCACGTTAAAATGGGAATTGTTCCCCCACCTATAGAGAAAGACATTTTATCAGTTCTAAACAAACAGAATACAATAACAGGATACTCAAACTTCATCCAAACAAAACCATTAACATTCACAAACAAGTCTTAACTGCAATTACATTCTGCCTGTTTTTGTATCATTGAAACTAACATAACTGTGTGCCAGAAAGTTCTTTGAAACTCAAACTACAGGAAGAACATTTGATAAGTAAAACATTTTGTATGAATATCCACATTTGTTGGGCACTGCACAAAAATATTACTGAAGAGCTGCTAAATGTGATCTATTTCTGCAGAATTCACTATAAAATCTAGGTCAAAGCTTTGCCTTTGGTTGTTTGATAGTGTGCTTAGAATGCCAATCAAAGCAATACAGTGGCACCATAAATTCAGAGAAAATAAACACCACAATGAATCCGGTTTTTTTTTTGGGAAAGAAAAAACACTGAACGTACTCTATGAAAGTAATGTTCCTAAAATGTACAAAGGCATTCTTTTAATACCCATTTTATGTTGCAAATCATTTGGATCAGGCAGCCAAAGCATTTTCACAGGCTGCATCAAGAATTAAAACATACCAAGAAGCATTACGAATTTATTTTTGTTGGTGAATAATTTATTAGCACTGCCTTTTAATTTTATAGACTTAATCTGTTGATAATTTCATTAGTTTAACATATTTCACAGAGATGGTAACAAAAAGACAAAATATCATCTGCAAATCAAATATTTGGAGCATTAGTTCATAACTATGCAAATACACTGTAAAACTACTTCACTAGATAAATGTGCTGATAAATCTTAGCAACACAGGAACAAGAGTAGGCCATTCAGCCCTTTAAACAACTGCCACCATTTTCAATCACCCCTCTCAATATCATATTCAGACACTACCCCCAGATTAGTAATGAGGAAGCTGTCTACTCTCTGTCCTGAATTTAACAATGACTGAGCCTCACACTAATCCAAATTATATTCCATTTGCCATGTTCGCACCCACTCATTCAATCTCTGAAGCTTCTTTACATCCTCATCACCCATATTATCTGTAAACTTTGAATTATCACAATTAACCCCATATGCAAATCGTTGGTATAGATTGTAACAGCTGCGACTCTAGCACTGACCCTTCTGGTACCCCACTGGTCACACACTACCAACTGCAGAATGACCCATTTATTCCTACTCTTGCTTTCTGCCTGTTAACCAATTCTTAGTTCACGTTAGTATATTTCCTCAAACTGATGCACTTTAATTTCATTAACCTCACGTAGAAGTGTTTCAAACACTTTCCAGAAAACCAAACACATCACATTCCATTATTGAAACTGTTAATAACATCCTCAAAAAACTCAGACTCGTCAAACATTATTTCTGCTTCATAAATTCACAACGACAAGCCATTCAAAATTAGTTTTAAATATCCAGCAATAACATTTGTTGTAGGTTCTAGAAGGAGATGTCAGGTTGACAGACCACGATTCCGTTTTCTCACTCTCTCCTTCATTAAGCAGCAGTGTTGCAGATTGGAATGTTGCAAGTGTAGTCTCCAATGCAAAACAGACAAAGTGCGAATAGGCTACGTAGAGCAGTTGATCTTCCGTAATTACACCGGCACCACTCCCCACCTCTTCCTCCACTACATTGGTGACTGCATTGGCGCCACCTCGTGCTCCCGCGAGGAGGTTGAGCAATTCATCAACTTCACCAACACATTCCACCCTGACCTTAAATTTACCTGGACCATCTCTGACACCTCCCTCCCCCTCCTGGACCTCTCCATCTCCATCAGTGACGACAGACTTGACACTGACA